>NW_012150840.1:1153910-1155844 GCF_000956105.1 Propithecus coquereli
TTATATATATTTCCATATTTTCTCCTGATGTCACATACACACACACACACACACATATATATATACATATATACATGTATATATAAATATTTGTGGAGGAGTTGTTATTATAAAAAGTGGGATTATAATATACACCATTTCTACATCTTGCTTTGTCATGCCATCACATTGAAACCAAGATTCCTATATTCTTTAGATAGAAGACGTCTGGAATACTATAATGAAAATATTAAAAATTATGAAAGTTTGGTTAAATTTCATTGAAGCTATTTAGGTATTAATTGGTTCATATCATCTAGAATGAAGAAGTTAGAGAATTCATTTTAATAAACATTAATTACTATGCCAAGTATATTGCTAAGCCCTGAGGACTCTTGTCTTTGATAAGTACACTTAGAGAACTGTGTTCAGTTTTGTACACCATAGTATAATTCAAAGGATAAACAAGAGCCTGTTCAAAGGAGAGAAACAGGAATATCTAGTGAGGGAACTAACACTTGAACTGGGAGTGAGGTAAGGTTCTAGATCAGAGATGACTATTTTCTTCAAGTATTGAAGGCTCATTATGTGGAAGAAAAATTATACTTGTTTTATTTGAACCAAAGAAGTAGAATGACAATAAAAGGGGAGAAGTTATGGAAAGATGGATTTAAATTGAGAATAAAAAATAACCTTCTAACAGGAAACTTTAGAGATGGGATGGAATCTCTTGGAGTTCAGATAGATATTTGGTTATATACTATATGAAGATTTCAAGCCACAAGTAGGTGGTTCCTTTAAGGTCCCTTTTATCTTGGAATGACATGACTCTAGTATTTATTTAAATTTTTCATTTTCCTTGACAGATATGATATTGTGACCATTGTTTTTAATGGAAAATGATTGAAAGTGAAAATCTAAACCAAGAAGAAATAATTAAAGAACTGGTGAGTCAAAGCCAAATTTTTTTCAACATTGGTGACAATATTAAATAGAACATTTTTATGCTCCTTTCTAAAGCTGGAAGTGTTATCTAGTGATTTCTTTTATCCTGTAACTTTTGAAAACAGAAAAATCACATATGTGGTACAGCTTTCTCTCTTGTGAGGGTACAAAAGTGGCATCATTTCAATTGACAGTTTATAATTTCTAATGGCAAAAGTCTTTTTGTATCATCTAAAATAAGTAATAACCCGATTTCTTTCTCTTAAAATAGTGTTTGTGCAATGGTTTATCTTACGAGATGGTTGTACAAGAAGGATCAAACACTTCAAAACTGGAGATGTTTTTCTCAGGGTATCCTCGTATAGTTGGATTGTCATTATTTCCTAACTTAATAAGTCTTACAATTGTTGCTCAAGATATAAAAGAAATTTCAGGGTTAAAGACTTGTTTACAACTTAAAGAACTTTGGATTGCTGAGTGCTGCATAGAGGTAAATCTAAACATATAACCTTATGTGGAGTATTTTATCCTGAAATCTTTGGTTTTGGAAAAATAATTTATTGAAATATATGTATAAGGTGTGGGTCAAAACATAAATGGACAAAAGATAGAAATTGATTTGTACAAAAGAAAGTCTAGAAATAAGGAATTAAAAACATATTCTACTTTTTGGTAAGCAAATCAAATCATAGCCAGTATTACTTAATAGTAACATTGACTTACTTAGACACGATCAGTTGTTCAAATTATAGAATCTACTTTGAAAAACAATATTGCAAAATGTATCAAGAGCCATACAAATGTATAGTACATACTTTTTTTTTTTTGGAGACAGAGTCTCACTCTGTTGCCCGGGCTAGAGTGCCGTGCGTCAGCCTAGCTCACAGCAACCTCAAACTCCTGGGCTCAAGTGATCCTCCTGCCTCAGCTTCCCAAGTTGCTGGGACTACAGGCACGTGCCACCATGCCCAGCCAATTTTTTCTATATATTTTTAGCTGTCAATTAATTT
>NW_012150840.1:1157121-1158883 GCF_000956105.1 Propithecus coquereli
TGATTTTTTTCTAAATTATATTGTCTGAATTTTTAGGGCTTGCAAACTTTGAAGAATTTAAATGATCTCAACCTTGCTGGAAATCTAATAAGCAGCATTGGTATGTACTATTTCATTTGGAATCTGAGATAATGCTATAATAATTTTTATTAGTATAAAAAAGTACATGCTTAGATTTCTTTCTTTTAGACTTTTTTGTATAATATAATAATACATTATTATGCAATATAATGTACATTATAATGCAAAACATTTCTCAACCTGTGATTACAGGATGTGAAAACATTACCCACTAATCAGTTGTTACTAATTATACAATGATACCATTAGTCTTATTTATATGCAAGAATTGATGGCCATGTACAATTCAGAAGTACAACATGATATGAACAGGAGTAAAACAGGAAATTTAATTTTTCTTTCATCTTGTTTTTTAAAGGCCGATGTCTTGACCCTAATGAACAACTGGAAAGATTAAACCTTTCTGGTAACCAAATATGTTCTTTCAAGGTATGTTTAAGTGGAATGATTCATTTTATTTATCAGCCTGGATCATGAACCATTTTGTTGCATAAAATGTACTAAAAAGTCCCCTTTTAAGAATAATGTTATTATTTTGGGATACCTGATAACTCTAGGAAATTTGAGAGTCAGCTGACTACATTGGCCTTAATGATTTGATACTATTAAAGTCAAACAAGAAACTTTTACTTGGCTCTTAGGATGCCATTTTCTCTTACTTTTCTTTCAGTTTCTGTGGCTACAACTCTTCAGTTTCTGTTTTTTCATCCTCTCCTAGCATCTACAAGATTGACTGCCCTTGATCAATCCTGGGGTTGTTTCTCATTTCTATCTGCCTTCATTCTCTAAATAATTTCATCATGTCTTACGACTTTAAATACCTTTTATCTACTGATTACTCCTAAATTGGTACCTTTAGTTTCCCTGACAACTCCCCAGAACTATAAACATCTCCTATCCTAACTTGAATTGATTTCCCCTCCACCAAACCTTCTTCTCCTGCAGCCTTCCCCACCTCTCTAAATGGTATCTCCATTCTTCCAGTAACTTAAGCCAAAATCCTTCATCATTTTTTACTTCTCTTGTCCAATCCATCAGCAAATTCTGTTGGCTTCACCTCCAGAATATGTCCAGAGTCTGACCACTTCTTACCACTTGCATCACTACCAACCTGGTTCAAGACATCATCATCTCTAACCTACATTATTGAAAATTTAAAAAAACTCCTAACAGCTCTCTCTGTGTTTATCCTTTCTCTACTATCAATCTGTGCACACCCTCACTTTAGGGCCTTTCCACTAGCAGGAATATTCTTCCCTCACATACCTGCATGGCTCATTTCCTCATTTCTTTCAGATCTTTGTTAAAATGTTATGTTCTTGGTGATGACTTTGATGCCCAATTTTGGTGTAATAAGCAACAAATCCCACTCCCCTCCCCAACCTGCCACACTCCTTATCACATTGCCTGTTTTACTTTTTCTCTTGACACATCCCTTGCTAAAATACAAGCTCCATGAGTACAGGAACTTTGTCTATTTTGTTCACCATTATACCCACAATGCTTAAAACAGTGATGGACATGTAGTAAATCTCAATAAACATTTGTCAAGAACATGAATGAAAAACAGCCAAATGAAAGGACTTATGTTTATCACATATAAGATGGGTTAAAACATGTGGCATTCTTAATTTTGACAATGTAAGATTGAAGGTGCATATTCAAACACTTCCTCTAAAAA
>NW_012150840.1:1158933-1161275 GCF_000956105.1 Propithecus coquereli
TTTTTTTTTTAGAAACAGTCTTCCTCTGTCACCAGGCTGGAGGGCAGTGTCACAATCATAGCTCACTGCAGCCTCCAACTCTTGGGCTCAAGCCATCCTCCCTTCTCAGCCTCCCAAAGTGCTGGGATTACAGGCGTGAGTCACCATACCCAGCCTTCTAAATTCTTTCTGGTTGCTCCTTACTAAGCAATCCCTTGCCTGACACCGCCTGAAGCCAATGCTGTAATATCTTGGTGTTGTCCAAAAATGGGGTAAAGTTGCAGTTGCCAATGGGAAGCAAGGAAGGAATGAGCAATATTACCTTCAATATAGGTCCATCATCTAATCACTCTCACCACCCCCACTGTTCCCCCACTCTATCTGACCACCATCCTGTCTCACTTATATTATTCCAACTTCCCATTAACTGGTCTCCTTGCTCTGCCCCTGACTCCTGCAGTCTATTTTCAACAGAGTAGCTGGAGTGATCTTTTCGAATATTTAAGACAGCTCATATTACTCTTCCACTCAAAGCCTTCATATAGCTTTCCATCTTCTTCATAATACAATCCAAAATCCTCTACAAGGGCCTACAAGATAGCACATGATTTGGTCCCAAAATACCTCTCTGACCTCACATCCTGCCAGTCTCCGTTTCTCTTGATGTGCTCCAGGCACATCATTTTCCTTGCTGTTATGCAAACATGCCAAGTATACTCTCACCCCATTTTTTTCTTTTTTTGCAATTGCTATTCCCTCTGCCTGGATGCATTTTCCCCAGATTCTCTCATGGCTCATACTTCCTTATTTCCCTTAGTTCTTTGTCCAGATTCCACCTTATCAGAGAGATCTTCTCTTTCCCCCCACCACTCTCATTCTCTGACTGATACATATTAGGCCCTCAATACCTATATTAATGAATGGGTGAATGAATGAACAGAGAGTCCTGTGTCTTAGGATAATTTGCTGCCTGTACTTTTCTTTGTGGTGCTAGCTGGGGTCCCTCTCCTCCTTCTTGACTTAATGTCTTAGTTCATTTTATGCTGCTGTAATAAAATCCTTGAGACTGGGTAGTTTAAAAACAACACAAACTTATTTCTCATAGTTCTGAAGGCTGGGAAGTCCAAGAGCGAGGCACCAGTTTCTGGTATCTGGTAAGGATCCTTTTTCTGCTTCTAGTATGGTGCCTTGAAGGCTGCCTCCTCCAGAGGGGATGAACACTGTGGCCTTACATGGCAAAAGTCAGAAAGATGAAAAAGAGATGAACTCCCTCCATCAAGCCCTTTTAAAAGGGTATCTAATCCCATTCTTGATAGGAGGGTCCCTCGTGACCACTTTAAGGCCCCCCTGCTTAATACTATTACATTTGCAGCAGCTGAATTTTGGAGGGGACACATTCAAACCATTGTACTCAACATGGTGGGGCAAGGTTCCCAATTTACAAAGCTGGGATGCAAATATAGACTGTGTGTAGTTTTTCTGGTACATATCTCAAAGTCCTTTGATTTGGTCCCTTATGTATGGCCCACAATCACCCTTTTCCCAACCACTGATACTCTGAGTTTGAGGATTCTTTTAGAATAGTTTTGTGAAACTTTTTTCCCTGGTACCTTGAATTTTGGTCTGCTTTGTACTGATGGTTTTTTTCCCCCAATCTGATGTCTTCTGTGTCATTTTTAAGAGACCTTTCTCAATATTTCTGACAATCAGTGCTCTTTTCCTATCACTGCTATACGTTTCTTTCTTACTTTCATATTTCTCTAGTCATTCTAGTGGGATTTGGGGAAGGAAGGTAGGTAAATACATGGACTTAAGTCACCAACTTTTTAAATGAAAATTTTAATTTATGTATATATACCTGCACATGTACATAATTTTGCATAGATGAATAAAAGTGAGCATGTAAATGCTTTTAAATAAAAATTTAAGTAGAATTTTATTAAAGTATAACATACATGCAGAGATTACACAAATCTTAGGTATCCAATTTTATTTTCTCAAAGTGAACATATCCCTTTAACCAGCACCCAGATCAAAAAAAATATTGTTATGAGCACTCCAGAATTCCAGAAGCCCCTGGTTTGCTTCCTTCTAGTCACTAACCCCTGAAAGGTAACCAATATCCTGATTTCCAATACCATAGATTAGTTTGTTTTCAAATTTTATATGAATTGAGTCCCCCATGCAGTATGTACTCATTATATGTATGTGTCTTCTTTTGCTCAACACTGTTTTTGTAAGAATCATCCATGTTGTATATAACAATAGTTATTTCTTCCTCATTCCATTTTTAGGTATAAAACCAAAGGAAATTTCTAGCTATGACGTGCATGACAAAATGTTCAGAGAAGCATTATTTAACC
>NW_012150840.1:1174865-1176855 GCF_000956105.1 Propithecus coquereli
ACCAAATAATTCTCTGTACAGCTTTATCCTTAAATCTCCCTTTTAGAGCAACTCTGCTTAATCCCACTTCCACCATGGGCTCAGCTCTAGCCTCAGGTCAGGCCAGTAAGTCACATTTTCACTTGTCCAGAGAAAGTCTGGAAATACATTGGCCACCTGACCCTGAATTATTCTTGATTTTAGCATCCTAACTTCACTACTCTCTTTTCCATTCCATTTATATTTTATCTTTAGAATAAATGCCTCCTAGTTCTTCTTTTGGATTTCCCTTAATTCTGATTCTGACTCACTAGTATCTTTTCAAGTTTGATCGCACCATAGTACCATCCTACCTCAAGCCTCATCCTGGTAATGAGGAAGATGTAAGGATATCTTGGAGGTTGGTAGAAAGTAATAATTCAATTTACAAATTTATTTAGCGCCTACTTTGTTCTAAGTGCTGAGTGTTAGGAATTCAATGTTAAACAAGACACAAACCCTGCTCTCAAAGAGTTTATCTCAGAGGTTGGCAAACTTTTTCTGTAAAACATCAAATATTAATAGAAAATATTTTAGTCTTTGTGGGCCACATGTGGACTCTAATTGCATATTCTTTAGTTTTTTACAACACTTTAAAAATGTAAATATCATCCTTAGTTTGTAGACTGAGGGCCAAAGCCCATATGGACTTATAGACTTGTGGGTGTATAAGCAATTGGCCATAGGATATCATAAATTCCATAACAAAGCTAAGCCCAGTGGCTAAGAGAGCTCCTAAGAGGAGCATCTACCCCAATCTTGGGGATGAAAAAAGGCTCCCAGAGAAGATGACACCTGCCTTGGTCCCTGAAAGATTAAGAGGTGAAATTGGAGTAAAGATCAGTTCACTGAAAGGGAGCAGGATGAGTGAAGGTCTAAAGACAAGATAGGGTCTGGCACATTTTAAAAATTCAAGTGATTCAGGGTGGCTAAATCATAAAATGTTACGACTTAAACAGAAAGAGGCAAGCCTGTAGAGTTAAGCAAGGACCAGAGGACAAATAAAGGAAAATGTAAACAATGACTTTAGACATCAGGATAAAAAGACTTTAAGGAGAAACATTTGTCTGGGAGTGCATTATTAACCCCTCGTCCTCCATAGTTTGTCAGGAACTGAGGCCCTCAAGAGAAAGGTAGGTTTTCGTTGATCATAATAAGTAGAAAGGGTATTTACGGAAAAAACAAAACAAACAAAAAACAACAAAAAATCAGGAATTGCATGGTGATTGTTTATAATGAACAGGGATCCCATAGCCTTTGGGAGCAGATCTGGAGGGCAAGGAAGACTGAGAGCAGTATTTCTAGGTGGTAAGTATAGGAGACGGGTGAAGGAAGCAGAGACCTACAGTACCCCGGGGACAATCGTTAGCAGAAGGGGCTGTGCAGAGGGGGCAACTTCCTAATGAATAAATGTGCTCATGTGACTGGCTCCAAGGTTCCAGTAAACCAGTAATACATGGTTTACTAAATATTTAAAATGCACAGTTGTATAGAGTCTGCTGTTTAATTATTATTAATGTATTCTTCAGGAATTCAGCATGTTTTTCACTAGAGAAGAACATGTTAGCCATCTAAATCACTTTAATATATCTAAGCACATCATTAGAACACATGATATTAGATTATGGGTGATCTTAAGTGTTCAAAGCAGCCTTTAGAAATGGAAAGTCACAATTAATTAATTAATTGAACATTATCATTGTTGTTGTTTTAGGACCTCACTAACTTAACCAGGCTGCGTTGTTTAAAGGATCTATGTCTGAATGATCCTCAATATAAAACCAATCCAGTTTGTCTGCTGTGCAATTATTCCACACATGTATTGTATCACCTGCCTTGCCTTCAAAGACTAGACACATTTGATGTGTCAGCAAAGCAAATCAAGGAACTGGCAGATGTAAGTACATCCATAATCAGGTATCTGTGACTTAAATTTTATTAATTAACTGCTTCTTTCTGACTGTGTCCACAC
>NW_012150840.1:1176905-1179132 GCF_000956105.1 Propithecus coquereli
ACTGGAGTATGGAGTATATAGCAGAATATTGTAAGTTAAGACTAGAAAGGTCAATTGTGTCTTCAATATGGACTGTACTCTATTGACAACAAAGAGCTATTAAAGTTTTTGAGCAAGAAAGTGATATGATCAGACGTTCTTTAGGGATGGCAATCTGGAATTACTGTTTGTTGGTTTGGAGCAACTGTAAGCAGAAAACACAGGAGATTATAGAACAGTCTAAATGAGAGATTATGAGAATCTGAACTAGGGTATTAACAGCAAAAAAAGAAGAAGCAGAAGGAGGAGGAGGGAGGAAGCAAATATGCTTATGCCAGGCCACATCTCAAGGAAGAGTCATAGTCATGGGACCCTTTCTGCTAGGCTAACATGTTTTGGCAGTATGTTTGATGGCTTGCTGGCATTTAACTGATTGGCTAATTAGTGAACTGGGCTAGCAAAGACCTGGTCAAGCAAGCCAGAGGCTGAGACTGAAAATCTGTGATCTGGGTGGAATTAGATAAAGGTCTTCTTCGTGAATCAGCCATATGTCCTTAGTGAGTTCCTTACTGAATGTAGATTGACTGAAGGCAGACATTGAGTCAACAACCTAGCCTATTACTATTTCATCGATACTGGCAGAAGAAACAAGACTCCTGGGTCAGAGACAAAGGACTTTATTACTCATGCCACAGAAAGTAGCATGAACACAATGTTGGTTTGGTTCAGTTTCCTATGCTCCTCAAGTCCCACGGGGTTGACTGGTAGGCCTAATGGATTCTGAACATGCAATGGGTTTGCATCACATCACATCTAAAGAACACGGGAGCTTGGGAAATCTACCACTTTAGAAGCAAGCTTGCTTTCTATAGAGGGACAGGGGGTTGGGAGGAGTGGGGACATTACCTCATCCCTCATGGTTGCTCACTGTATACACAATGCTGGCAAATGGGTAAAGAGAAATCATGCCTTGCAAATTCTTGGCCTAGTAAGCAAGAATGAAGGGATGCTTAGGGTCCATGGCCTCTCCCAACACCAAGACCATCTGATAAGGGATCAGATTAAACATGTGGAAAATAAGCCATGATAGAAAATCAAAGATACTCAGAAGGTGGGAACAGTTGTCACAGGGACAGCTAGTGAGATAGATAACTGCATATGTGTGTGTGTATGTGTGTGTGTGTGTGTGTGTATGTGTGATTCCCCCCTCTAATTCTGCCAGCGTAAGATGCTACACTAAATCTTTAAGTCAAAACTAACTACGTGAAAATTTTAAACCAGTCTGTTAAACACATTATAAAATTAAAAGGCAAAGAAAACATCTGGGAAATTATTCTTACTATTAAAAGAGCTCTTTTAAACCCATTAGTAACAAATAACCTAAGATACCCAGTAGAAGAAAGGATAAATGAGCAAATAACTCATAGACTTGAACTCCACATGGCTAATAAATTCATAAGAGAATTTTCAATGTCACTAAGAATGAATAAAATGAAAATTAAAGCATGATGTAACTTTTAACTGAACATATTTTAGATAGTCAACATTTTTATAAATGTGTACTCTGTGCTAGCAAGATTGGAGTACGATGGGCATTTATATGATGGTGGTGGTAGTTTAAAGTGGTAGAGATTTTCTAGAAAGCATTTAGACAATATGTACCAAGTCCTTTAAAAAGGTTTCTATCCTTTGACCTACCAATTCCCCTTCTAGGAATCTCTTCCAAGAAAATAATGTGAAATGTGGACAAAGCTTTATGCTTAAATATGTTAATATTGCAGAAGAGATCAGAGAGAGCTATGAGAGATAAATTCAGAGTGCTGTGGAAACATATGAAAGGGGAACCTAGCCTTGTTTGGGAGGTCAGGACAAGACATCCTTGAGGAGGTAATGTTTCAGCTAACATATGAGACCTAAGTAGGGGTTGCCTAGGGAGAGCCTTACAGGCAAAGATTAGAGCATGCGTGAAGGCCCGAGGTAGTGGAAAGGAGTATGGCAGAGCCAAGGAACTAGAAATCCTATGTGGCTGTAACAGACTGAGGGAGGCAATTGTTAGACAAGGCTGAAGAAGATAAGTGCAGGATGTTGGGAAGATAAGGGATTGCCCTGCCAAGAAACCTATAGAAATTTATCTTACTCTGGCTAGCCATGGCAGCCTTGTGGTGGTTGTAAGAGTAGGCTGCATAGGCAGAAAGATCTGTCAGTTCTAGCCCTGCCGCATACCAGAGGCAGCAATATACAGTAGGAA
>NW_012150840.1:1181767-1183962 GCF_000956105.1 Propithecus coquereli
ATTATATAAATAATAACATTAATACTATGGTCTCAATTTTGATGATGGTATTAGAAGGTGAAATAATAGAAACACATTAGTCTCTACAAAACTAGAAGAAGGAAATTTGACAAATTATCATCAGTACTAAGAATAATTAGACTAGTGCTATATGAACAAAAATTAAAGCTTAAATAACAATGGAAATGTAACAACAAGTAACTGCCTCTTATTTGGAATAGTAGATATCAAAACTAGAAAATACCCATGGTTGATGGTAGTATGACAAGCATTAGGTAGATTTTAATATAATCAAAAAGATAGTTCATGATTCCCTGGAAATTTAAGTGGGTCTTTGTACACTGCTATCATGTCTCTGAAATCTTGAAGAGAGCTGTTCCTGGGCTGCTGTTGATGGTGACCTCCCAGTAAGAGGGCCACTTTGACACGCCACCAAGGGATCTCTAATTTCATAATGCAGTTCAGAGGAATTCTCCATGCTTATTATAGTCTTTCCATATTATATTTCTACCTCTCCTTCTAGTCCAGTGCCACTCCCCTCGCTCCATTTGTATCCTTAATCATCCAGTAAATAGCTTTTGAGTATCTAGTGTTCCATGCATGTGTATGCCCCGACATGAGTCCCTTCCATCTTTTCCTGTGGCTCAGCCATCACTTCAACACAGGTAAGGAATGTCTTTATCCATTTATCTTAACTTGTTTCTCTTCTCTGGCTAGCCTGAGGATTTGTTCTCAAGTTCCATTTTCTCTTCACTTTTTCCTAAGACTGAGATTATCCTGTTCTTCATCCTCAAACTAAGAAGTGAACTGTCTTAAAACAGTGAGCAAAATGCTAGCATTCTTGTCTACTAGCAGATGTTCAGAGTCCTTGGAGGCCAATGGCAGAATGTCTTCTCCAACAATGCTAATTAAAAATAATAACAAAATTTCAAAGTATCAGCCATATTTTTGAAATTTCCACTATCATTTCCGTAATTTTACATCAGGCAAAGATTTTACAAAGGTGAACAGGATGAACATGCTTCATGAAATTACTTGGCTGGTTCATTCATCTAACAAATACTTAATGCCCATTATATTACAGGCACAGTTCAAGGCACTAGAGGTACAGAGTGACGAAACCAATCTGCTTTCTTGGAGCTTACTTTCTAATGAAAGAAGACAGATAATAAGCAACCAAATAAATAAACAATTAATACATCTGACAGTAATAAATGCTGTGGAGAAAAATAAAACAAGGAGGGAGGAAAAGGGATTATTGATAGGGGCAGAGAAAGGAGTGTTGGTTATTTTATTGTCAGGACTGGATTTGGGGATAAGGTGATATTTGAGCAGAGACCTTAAGGAAGTGAGGGAGCAAGCCATGGGATATCGGGGGAAAGAGCTTTTTAGGGATCAGCAAGTGCAAAGCCCCCAAGGCGGAAGCATGCCTCTTGTACTTGAAAGACAACAAAGAGGGTAGTGGGGCTGGAGCTGAGAACATAAGGGGAAGAGAAGATATGAAGACAGGAGTGGTAGGGGCCAGATCATGTGAAACTCTGTAGAATGTTGTAAGAATTTTGGCTTTTACTTTGAGTGAGATGGGGGCCACTGGAAAATGTCGAGCAGAGAAGGGATGACTTATGTTTTAAAGAGATCCTTTTGAATAATGGATTAAGAATAGAGGATTAGAGGAGAAAAGTGAAAACAGAGAGACCAGGTTAGGAGATTATTCTAGTAATTTAGATGAGAGACGTGGATGGTTTGATAGAGGGTGTTAGTAGAGGGAGTGGTAAGAAATAGTCAGATTCCAGTAGTAGTTACAAAGTGAAACCCATCTGAATTTGCTGATGGATTGGACATGAGGTGCAGAGGAAGGAAGTAGAGAACAATTCCAAGTTAGTAGCCCAAGCAACTGAAAGAGTTAGTTGCTATTTGATGAGATGAGGGAAGAGTATGAGATGGGTAGGTTTAGGAGGAAGAATCACAATTTAATTTCAGGCATGTAAAGTTTTAACAATCTTTTGAACATCCAAAGGGACATGTTCAATACATAGTTGGATATGAGAGTCTGCTATTTAAGAGAGTTTCCCAGATTGGAAATATAAATATGAATTGAAAGCAGAAAGACGGCACTTAAAGCCATAGACTGGATGAATCACCAAGATAATGGTGTGGATGGGGAAGTGTGTCATTTGGATGTTAAAGGTTAGGGA
>NW_012150840.1:1187982-1189171 GCF_000956105.1 Propithecus coquereli
AATGTCTTATCTTTGGCAGAGGCATTTGGCCTGTTCATCATATCATATATTTATTTCTATTCTGTCTTCTATGCCAAGTAACTCTGGGATCATGATTATCTCCTCTATACTAAATAAATTATATAAAAAGGGCCTGCAGCTATAGAAAATACATGTCTAAGCCTTCTAGCTTATTTAGGTGTAGATTTCCTGATAAAATGAAATGACTTTATTATTTCAGGTAAACAGTTAAGACTAGGTCACATTTTTGTGGTATACCTAATTTGCTCATGTTCTCCTCAGCTAGTTCTTTGTGACTAATGTAACTCTTAAGAACCATTTATGTGGTATATTTCTTAAAGATGGATTTAATCATTTTATCATGATAAACTTCTTAATAACTAGATGACCCATCGTCATTAATTAATTCAATATAATTGGATTAGATTGACAATTTAATAATTTGCTCAGTCTAAAACCAGTTCATTCAGAACATTCTTCTATAGATTTCAAAAAAATTAAATCAAATTCTTAGCCATGCTTTTAAAAAATGAATTGAGTAATGTTACATTTGTTTTTAATTCTTTTTAATTTCTTTATTTTTTCCCCGAGTTAATCAAATAGAAATAATGTATTATGTATTTGCTTTAGTTGTACTGCCTCATTAGCTAAATGGTACTATTTTATAAATTAAATTCTATCTCTTTATATTGTCATCCTGAAAATAAATGTAAATATGCCTTCCACTTAAATATTATCCACAGAGAAAAAATTTTGGAATTTTATATTTTTTCTATTAAGTTTAAATATAGAACTCTGTGAAGCCAATGTCACTCTAACTGTCATTGTTATTAGTAACTGAGCATGCAAAACTTTCTAATTGTTGTATATAACATACTGTACTCATATAATACCACTAATAATTACCTATAATTTGTTTTAGCTAATCATCTGGGTTTTTTCTTACTTTTAGATCACAGCAATGAAAAAAATAATGTATTATAATATGCGTATAAAAACTGTTCAAAGGCATCTTAATGAAGACCTTGAAAGACTGAATGATCGAAAATGCAAATTACAAAAATTGCCAGAAGAACGAATAAAATTACTCAGCTTTGCGAAAAAAAGTGTAAGATTTATTATGTAAAATTCCAGTGGCCACATCTTAAGAAAACTGCCAGATAAGATAGCAAGCGGTATCTCTAAATTA
>NW_012150840.1:1189221-1192170 GCF_000956105.1 Propithecus coquereli
CTGTGGAAAGCAATACGGAGATATCTTAAAGAGATACAACTAGAACTACCATGTGATAAATTCTTGAACAGAGTGCTATTGATTCTTCAAATTTTCACCCATGACTTGAAGTCGTTTGTGTAAACTACAAGTGGCAAGTAAAGTCAGAACCTACCAGGAAGGCCATCAAGAAATCAGATTGAAACAGAGAGAAGAACATGGGGTTTCAATCAGCAGACCTATTCTTTCTACTTGTCACTTTGGCAAGACCCTTCACCTCACTGAGTTTCAGTTTTCTGAACTATTAAAATGATGATGATGAAAATACTATCTACCCTTCACCACAGAGTTGTTGTGGGGATCCAATGAGTTAATATGCATAAAAACCCATTTTAATTGTTATATACAACAAAAATAATCACTATGAAACTATAGTTGAGCATATTTATGTTTATCACTTTTCATTCTTTTTTGGCTATCAAAGAAGCACAGGGATCAAATTTTGCCTTAACTTAATACAAACCTGCAACTGAATCATAATTAGTCTAATTTCTAAAAAACTTTTCTGTTGTAACAGGCAAGTAATTCTACCAAAGTCCTTGAAAATTGCTTTGACATTAATTCATAAAAGTCCAAACACAAAAAGCAGATTGCATATAGTCAGCCTGCAAAGTTTTTTTGCCTATATATTTATGGTTTACATAACAGTCTTCCCTCCTTCTCCAAAATCTTGGTATATATTCTCAAACAACAAGAACAAAAAATGCTTCCTGATTGTTACTTGTTTGCTTCCTGTTTCTGACTCTAATTTTGGAAAAGTTTAGGAATAGTAAAATATCACAATTTATGTTCCTATATGAAAATATAGGTATAGTCTTAATAACATAGAAAAATGAAGAAAGTGTGGAAGGAAACACTAGAAACTAAAATCAGTGGTTGTCCGTGGAAAATGGGGCAACTGGGAAAATGGGCAACATGTGAGGGAAGCAGGCTTTTTTCATTGTATATCTTTTAATTTTTTGGTTTTTGAAATATTTGAATATACAGCTAAGTAAAAAATTTTTAAAACAAGGTAAAAAAGTAGCACTTTTTATCTTTTAGATAGAATATTTTAGTATAATTTTGTATAATTAAATAAGTATAAGTAAGTTAAGTATGATATTAAAACATTATTTGTTGTTTATATGAAATTCAAATTTAACTTGGCATCTTGCATTTCACCTTACAAAGTAAACTACCTCCACCCCATGTTCTCTTGCTGTTTTATTTTTTTCCCCTTTTATCTTTAGTTCACATGTAATAATTCTACATATTTATGGGATGTACAGTGATATTTCAGTACTCATATATAATATATAATGATCAAATCAGGGTAATTAGCATATCTGTCTCCTCAAACATTTATTGTTTCTTTGTGTTGTGAACATTCAAAATCCTCTCTTCTAGCTTTTTGAAAAATTCAATAAATCATAATTGTGTTCACCCTATGGTACTGCAGAACACCAGAACTTATTCCTCCTATCTAGCTGTAATTTTGTACCCAGTAACCAACCTCTCTCTATCCTTCCCTCTCTTCTTCCCAGCCTCTAATACCCACAATTCTCAATTCTACTCTACTTCCCTGAGCTCAAAATTTTCTTTAGCTGCCACATATGAGTGAGAACATGCAGTATGTATCTTCCTGTGCCCGATTTATTTTGCTTAACATAATGTCCTTCTGGCTCATCCATGTTACTGTGAATGGTAGGATTTCACTCTTTTATAAAGCTAAATAGTATTCCATTGTGTATATATACCATGTTTTCTTTATACACTCATCTGTTGATGGACATTTAGGTTGATTCCCTATCTTAGCTATTATGAATAGTGCTGCAATAAACATGGAGGTACTGGTATCCCTTTGATATGCTGATTTGCTTTCCTTTGGATAAATACATAGTAGTGGGATTACTGAATTGCATAGTAACTGTATTTTTAGTTTTTTGAGAAACGTCCATAATGGTGTACTAATTTTCATTCCCACCAAAGAGTTCCCTTTGCCTCCAGCATTTGTTACTTTCTGTCTTTTTGATAGTAGCCATTCTAACTTGGATGAGATCATATCTCATTGTGGTTTTGATTTGCATTTCTCTGATAATTAATGATGTTGAGCATTTTTTCATGTTTGTTGGCCATTTGTATGTCATCTTCGAAGAAATGTCTATTCAGTTTCTTTGCCCATTTTTAAATTGGATTATTTAGTTTTTTTGCTGTTGAGCTGTTTGAGTTCCTTGTATGTCCTAGACATTAGTACCTTATCAAATGAATACTTTGCAAATCTTTCTTAGTCTGTTTTGTGTTACAATGAAGAAATACCTGAAGCTGGGTAATTAATAAATTTTTTAAAAAGGTTTATTGGCTCACAATTCTGATGGCTGCAAAGTTCAAGATTGGGCATCTGCATGTGATGAAGGCCTTAGGTTGCTTCCACTCATGGCAGAAGGGAAAGGGGAGATGCTGTGGTGCAGAGATCACATGGTGAGAGAGGCAGTAAGCTAGGGGGAGGTACCAGGCTCTTTTTAACAACCAGCTCTTGTAAAAACTGGTAGAGTGAGAAGTTACCCCTGAGAGAGAGCATTAATCTATTCATGAGGGATCCACCATCATGACCCAAACACCTCCCATTATGCCCCAACACTGGGGATCATGAAGTTGGATGGGGACAAACAAACCATGTCCAAACCATAGCAATTGGATTATTTAGGGTTTTTTTTTTTTCTGTCAGGTTGAGTTCCTTATATATTCTGGATATTAATCCCTTATTGAATCAATAGCTTGCAGATATTTTCTCCCATTCTACAGGTTATCTCTTCACACTGCTAATTGTTTCCTTTGCTGTGCAAAAGCTTTTCAGTTTAATATAGTCTCATTTGTCTGTTTTTGGTTTTGTTGTCTATGCTCTTGAAGCCTTAGCCATACAATCTTTGCCTA
>NW_012150840.1:1194594-1204863 GCF_000956105.1 Propithecus coquereli
AAAAAAAACAATGCTTTTGTACTAAGAAACGTCATTAATAAAAAGTAAACAATAAATGACAATCTGAAAATATTGTCTTCAACAAACATGATAGACAAAGGGTTGATGTCTTTAGTAAGAAAGTACTCATAAGTAAAACAAGATAAAAAGTAAATATCCAAATAGAAAAATTGAGCAAAGTACATGGACTAGAATTTTACAAAAGTAGAAATAAAAAATGCCTAATAAACATTTGAAAGAATAGCTTAATCTGATTATTAATTTCTAAATGTTAATTAAGATAAGAAACCATTTTCACCTATCAAACTGTCAAAGCATAGCACGTGATAGTGCTCAGGCTGGCGGAGATGGATGTGACACACTAAACACCACTGGTGGGAGTGTGGTCATATGTATAAACAGCCTAAAAATGCTCATAGCCTTCAATGCAGTAAATCTACTTGTAGTCCTCTATTGTAAAGATTTATAGATAAGGATATTTATCACCACACTATTAATAACAACAAAAAAATTGTAAACTACCTAAATGTTCAGCAAGAGAAGAGTTATTCATTCTTAAGATAGAATACTTTGTAGCCATTAAAAACAAAGGCTTTAAAATGTTTGATGCTTTTTCTAAAATAAATAAGTTCTAATTATTATAATCAGAAAGATATTCTTAAAGCAAAACATTGACAAAATTTAAATTATTTATTTGACTAAAAATCACAGGAGACCAATATTTGGAAATCATTTTATATCTGCCATTTTCATGGGCAAATGCATATATTAAATAAAATCTGCAAATGTGAAAAGTAATAGCTATAGATATACAAGAGTATAGACATTTTTATAAATATGCTTAATTTGCTTTTTAATAGCTGGATATAGAGATTATAGAGAAGAAGTACAGATAATTAGTAAATCTCTATTTATATACACTTCTTGTACAGTACAATTTATCTTGAAATCTTACAGGACTGGGATTAGAATGAGGCAAGTGAGGCTCTTGCCTGGGGCCCATAATTTAAGGGAGTACCCATAAACCTCAGTAATCAAGATAAATAATATTGAATACGCTATTTTAAAATATCCAAATTAATCCAAAAAGGTCTATTATGAACAAAAAAAACCCCCAAAATACCAAAATCTTAAAGACTATTGCTGTGCTGAGCCATGTAAGAGACTAAAGCAAAAGGAAAAATATACTCCCTTATATATGTGCTTTTGTGTATTTTTTATGATTAATTTTTTTGGAGAACACCAAGGTAGTTGAAAAACTAGTGAAAAATTAAAAAGTAGTTGTGTGAATAAATACATTATTTGAAGTTTAAACATTTTTATACCAAATACGGCATTTATTTTAATTTGACTTTAATAGAAGCATCAATAATATTTAAAAATCTAGTTCTTTGCTTATTTTCAATTGAGATACTGCCATGTTTGAAGTATTTACAGTTGTCACTTGGTCAAGAGAAATTGGCTGAGATTGCACTAAAGTTGAAATCACATTTGGCACGCTTTTGTGAAGTTTGGCCTACATAGATTTCTACTCTTGTTAGTTTCAATTAATTATTTAGCCACTAAATCCACTAAAAATTTAATATCTCAATTCAGGCTTTACCCTTTACCATGTTTTATTTTGCTTTCTGGTATGTTGTTTTCAACAGTTGGAACGGGAACTGGCTGAACTAAAGGGATCTGGCAAAGGGCACAGTGCTAGATCCAATAACAATAAAGTAACTGAGCTTGAAAAATCAAAGAATTATGAAACTGTCACAGAAGAACCAAGTCTTCAACAGAAGATAACGACCAAACTAAATGTCTTGAATGAAAGGGTAGCATTCTGGAACAAAAAATTAGATGAGTATGTTTAATGAATTGTCAGTTGTTCAGATTTGAAACATGAGAAAATAAGAATAAAGTAACTGAGCTTGAAAAATCAAAGAATTATGAAACTGTCACAGAAGAACCAAGTCTTCAACAGAAGATAACGACCAAACTAAATGCCTTGAATGAAAGGGTAGCATTCTGGAACAAAAAATTAGATGAGTATGTTTAATGAATTGTCAGTTGTTCAGATTTGAAACATGAGAAAATAAGATTGTTCAGGGCCATAAATTGAGCTCAGTTCCCTTCTTCAGGAGTGGAAAGAACTATAGTAGGAAGTAAATAAAGCATAAAACGTGTTCCTAGTTCCAGTTCCTAGTACATAGAGGCATCATGGGTTCAAAGCTAGCATACAGTTTTTTGCAGAGGCAGTTCATAATTAGAAACAGTGAGCTTCCTCTGAGTGGCTTTGTGCCACATCACTGCTCTAGTGTCTGAAAACTAAAAAACAAATAGAGCTGCTACTGGTGCAGAAACTCACCAAATACATGAGACCTGGCAGATCACATACACAGTTGTCTGAAATCATGTAGAAACAAGTTCAGGTTCAGTTATCAACTAGAAATTTGAAACACGAAGGCTTAGTAAGGACTGCGAATTTTTTTTAGTTCCTAAAGCACTAAGTGGATAAGTTAGTTTGCCCTGTAATAATAATACTAACAATAATAATAGTAACATTTATTGGGTTTTTACTCTGTACCAAATTCTTTGCTAAGAGTTTTACATATATTTTGCATATAATCCTCAAAACAGCCTTTTAAGCATAGGGACTAATAGTATTGCCATTTTACTGAGAAAACTCAGGCATAAAAAGGTTAAGATCTGAATGTCATTAAGTGGTAGAGCCAGGATAGTCTTCTAACCTTTATATATTTTCAGATTAACAAAATTAGAGGTGATTTTAATTGCCAAAAACAGAATGTCTTTTACTTGGTTTCACTGTCAACACCGAGCTTTCTTTATCCATTGAAAGGAAGCCTTGTATTTTAATATCAGTTAAAAAAAATCTATCATGAATTTTAATGTTGTGATTTTAGATTTTTCTAATAGCTGTATTTATTTTTTTCTTCAATAGAATTGAAGCAATTTATCACATTGAAGTAAAGCAAAAGAAGAAAACTCATGGCTTATTGATCCCATTTTTATTAATTGAGTTGGAGACTGTGGGGAATATCCATTTTGAAGAAGGCACTCGATCTGACGACTGGTAAATCTGTTTGAAATTTAGGTATAGCTTTATAAATAATTTTAAGTACTCAGGATCATCAATCAGAATATCAACTTATAAAATCTTAAAATGTCCTATTTTTAAAACATTTCTCATGCAGAATATTCATCTATTGAAAATTGGCACTTACCTGCCAATTTTGTCACCTATACATTTCTCTGTTTACACCATTGTGGTGATCCAACTTTGAAGACATCCTAATGAATGTCTTTGCTCTTTACCCAATTTTCCTTAGCCCAAGAACAGAATATAATTCAGAAAAAAAATAATTTATCATCAATTATTAATTTTTATGTATGTTTATACTATTTGTTTCTGGACTGGATATAGCCCTGGATTATGAATATTGGTTGAGAAGGTAGAACAGAGCAGGGATGCCAAAGTAGGATTGGTGACAGCAGGTTGCAAACATGGGAGGAGGATATCTAGCAAATTTGTGGGTCCATGGCCTGTTGTTTAGAGTTAGCTTCAGTCAGGGTATACTTGAACACTGCACATTAGAATAGGGTATATGCTTAAACCAGGAATTCAGGTCAAAAGCCCACATAGACAAAAATGGAGAGAGCCACCAGGAACAAAAAGCAGGTATCCATGCTTTAGAACCAAGGCCTACTTGTTGAAACAAGGAAGTCATTGCGTTGCTTAAACTAGAGGGCACAATTAGAAATGACCTTTAAAAAAAAAAAAGAAAAAAGAGAGCCTTGAAGAGTGAATGATATTATTAGTTATAACTTTTTATATTTCTGGAGTCATTTTTTTTTTTAAATTGAGAAGCCTGTGAAACAGCCAAAGATTGCCCTAGAGCCATAATGTGAACCTGGGTATGTGAAGATAGCTAGGAGGCATGTGAAGCTATAGAGTGGACTTGGCACGTCACCCTGAAGCATGATTTAACTTGAAGTCAGTGTCAAAACAAATACTGACTTTTATGGAATGGAATGCAAAATATGCATTAGCTTTTTAGAAAAAAAGTGTGATTGTTATGGGTTACTTTAAACCAAACCCCCTGATTTCTATTAGACATGGCTTTTTACTCTGTGAATAAAAGCTTCTCAAGTGTCTTAGGGGTTCTCTGGTGTGAGCTCTTCCCAAGGGAAAAAGAGACCTTTTAAAATACTTTCTTTTAAGTACGTACACCATTTGCCCAGCAGTTACCACTGTTTGCTTACCCATAATACTTGATTTTTATGTACAAAGATGTAAAAGGTGTTCATCCCAGTTCTCATGTAAACCAATAAAGGCCTTGATTTTTCCAGTGCAAAAACTGAATGGTGTCTCTTTTCAGGGTGCACAAATAATTTTTCAATCTTTCATTTATATTCACTCAACCTGAACATAATTGCTTATTATTTCTGTTTCTCTTTAACCTATTGCAAAGTAAGGTTTTTACAAAACAAGCAGGTAAGTGAAAAAAAACGTAAAACAAAATGACTAAAAAGCCATTTAGATAACTATGTCAGCCTGATAGTAAATTAAATAGCTTTGAGGGATTTTGATAAGCATTAATAATTGTTTACTTAGTTTTAATAAGAATACCCTTGATCCATTCTAAGAAGAAGATCAAATATATGTTGGCAGAATTTAAAAGACAGTTTTTTACTTTAGCACACTGCAAACTTGGCTACCTTAGCTCTGATCTTTTATGTATGTTAAGAAATAACTGCTAAATTGCTTTGACTTGCTATGTACTACATGTCTAGTGTTTTATTTAAACATTGACTTCTCTTTTATTAGTATTTTTAAGGCTAAGAATTTAGTATTTAAATAAAAAGTATCATACTTGAGTAGAGGTAGAACTCAAATAGAAAGGTTTTCTATTTCTTTAACAAAAAAAAGCATTGCAGATTTCTAATTGTGTATCATTCAATATTTCTTAGTTTCATTTCTTTTATGAAATAAAATTATTATATTTTTCAGTTTTAAAAAATCCTTATTTTACAGAGATTTGCTAGTTGAGTAGATCATTGCCACTATAGTTTTATCATTATAGATTCATATTATTTACCTATGTATTGCCAATAGAGTTACCCATTGACATCAGAAAACATTTATCAAGTAGGGACTCTAAAGCATAAAAGATGCTGTCCTTGTGCTTGAGAAGCTTTCTACCTGGTTATGGATACAATGTACTTATAATTAAAAATATAACTTTAAAGTGCCACAAGACAATATATAAGTGATTCTATACATTACCTGGGGACAGATATGATGTTTCATGTGTCTTATAAGTCATAGCACAGATCTGGATTGATAGCCCAGTAGATAATTACTCATTGAAGCTTCCATATCACTTTATAGATACTCAACTGTTTCATTTTTGTGTATATAATGACTTTCAGTAATTAAACTAACTGTATATAAATATTTCATGAGTTACTATTTTAAGGAGCTATAGCAGCAGAAACTTTTTGATTTATACTGATAAGATATTGGCTTAAGTCACTAAGTCAAGTAATAGAATTTATTAAACCCTTGTCTAGCATTATGAAGTGCATTTTAATAGGCAAGATTAAGCTCCAACCATTTAAAAACACATGCATTCTACATTTGCTAAATGAACACATCTTTTTAGTAACAAAAATTTGTGGGTATCTTTCTGTATAATGAATATCTTATCAATGATGTAAATCACTGTGGTTGCTTATACACTCAGGCCCCACTGAATGAGTGAGGGTACCCACTGAAATGAGAGGCCCTCATTCTCCTGACCATTGCAGTAGTTGACACTGTTAACTATTTCTTCCTTATAACTCCATCATCTCTCTTATTTTTTTTGGACTCAGACATTTTGTATTTTCTTTTTATGCCTTCCCTTGCCAGTCTCTTCTACTCCTGTACTTTCACAAATTACTTATAGCTACAACCTCTCTCCTAGACTCCAGCCCTGAATTCCTGTCTATTAGACATTTCTATCTGGATGTCCAACTGGCAAGGCAAACTCAGTACATTCAAAAGGAAGTCAGCTGTGAAGTAATAGAATACATAAAGAAGTTAGAGACAGAAGACATAGGTTCAAACTCTCTGCAGAATCTTAAAACAACTATTTAATACATCTGAACCTCAGCTGTAAAATTCTGTCCCTCAATCTCCACATCCAATCAGGTGCCAAGACCCACAGGTTCTCCTCCATACTGTCTGTTTCATTCATTCTTTCCTGTCCATCGTGACCAAAATCACCTGCACACAGCTGTTTATAATCTCCAACTTAGATTATTGCTACAACACCTAATGCAGTGCCTGCATGTAGTAGGTAGGCATGCAGCATTTGTTAATCAATCAGTAAAGATTCCTGAATGGTCTTTCATATGATCCCTGTTGACATGCTTCCTACACAGAAAGCACTCTGTTAAAAACAAAACAAAAGCCTTTGTAGCTATCTGTTACCTTCCAAATTACATTCTGACTCTTCACCTATAGTGGAGGATTCAGCGTTTCCACCCTATGGTCTCTAAACTAACACTCCTTTCCAGATCTTTTAGAGTCAGCTGAACTGTGTGCCTTGGAGCATACCCAGAACTCCACCACATAAGTGGTTTTGTTTGTTTGGCTTCCTTCACTCAGAATGCCTTTGCATCCCTCACCCTCACCCCATCATTGCTCAGCTGCTGAATTCCCAGGCAAACAAAAGCTCTATGGAAAGGATCACACTTCATGAAGTTTCCTGTGCCCATTCCTGCTTCCTGCATTCCTGGGGTACCAGACTAGAAGCTAGGTATTGTCTATTCATCCCTTCCACCAATTCTTGAGAACCCTTGAGCCCTACTAAGATGTCCACTGTATAACAAAAATGTTATCTAAAATGTCTACAGCATTAGTTTCTACCAAAATACAGGAAGTGCAATAATGATAGTTTCAGTGTTACCAGGGAGTTTATTTACGGAAGACTTGACAGATTTAGGCCAAGCAAATGATCCCTCTATAGGAGGAGCGGCAGGTTTCCCACCCCAGATGATAATGTGGCTGGTTTATGAGACGTCTGAACTGGTTAGCAGGTAGAATGCTGATTGCAACACTATTCATATCTGGCTCCTCTACCAGAATGTGAACTCTGGGATTAGTTTGGTTTGGGGAGCTCTCTTTTCAACTCTAAGGGAGAAGTAATTGGCAAGCTCCTGGCTGTACTGATTAAGTCTTTGCTAGTGAGAAAGGCAGATGCTCTAGGCTAGAAACTCAGATTTATTAGGCTCAGGGAGAAACTGACCACCCATCAGGAAGCTCACTTCTGTGATCTGAGCTCACATTCATGTTCAGGTCCTGGTTGATTATGTAGGTGAGGACCTAGACATGTCATTAAAGGCAAATGTATGCCACATAGGATCACTTACTTCTCAAAATGATCCATTTTTCAATCTCATCTTAATCTAGATTCTCTGCTACTTTTAAGACAGGACCTTAGTTTTATGATCATGGCCAGGAGAGGGCAGCAGAGAGCAAACAAGCACTTCACTACTTGTTCTCATCTTCACATATCTGGCCCCTCCTTCTGTTCTCAGATCAAATACCTTCTCTGAAAGATCTTCCCCAAGACCCTATCTTAAGTAAGTCCCCTCTGCATTACTTACCTCAAGCCTCTCGTTCTTCAAAGCCGTTATCAGTTTAAGAAATTATTTTATTTATGGCTTGTTTATTTTCTGTCTACCCCCCTCCCCCTCCCCTTGGAATATAGGCTTCATGAGAGCAGAGACGCTTCCTCTTTCATGTCTAAATTCCCACTTAGGAAGTTATTGAAATAGTCCAACTGAGAGATAATGGTGATTTGGACCTGTTTGGTAACAGTGGTAATGATGAAATATGGTCATATTCAGGAAGTATTTTAGATGTAGAGCCAAACAGACTTGCTAAAGAATTAGATACTGGGGAGGAAGAGAGGAGAGTGTTATTCTTGCAGTTTTAACTTAAGCTACCAGTTAGATGGTGATGCCCTATACTGAGATGGAGAGCACTCAGGAGGATCAGGTTTGGGGGCAGGTGTCAGATAAGTTAGGTATGAGAAGCCTATTTAATATGCAAGCAGATATGTCAACTTGATAGTTGGATATTCAACTCTGGGCATAACTAGCTAAAATGGGTGGAGATCAAGGCTAGAAATAAAATGTAGGTTATCAACATATATATAAAGACAAAGAACCAAATGAAATCACTTAGGGAGAGTGTTCATGGAAGCAAGGGGAAGGCCAAAGTGATCCCTGAGGCAATCCAACATTTAGAAGTCTGTCTGAGAAGAAACAGCAAAGAAAACTATGAAGGAGCAGCCAGTCATAAGAAATCCAGGAATATGTAGTTTCACTGAAGCTGGGAAAAAAAGTGTTTCAGAAAGGGAAGATTGCTCAACCAACGTATCTTTTAGGTAGACCAAGTATATGCAAAAAAAAAATCGATAAAGAAGTTATTGTTTTTATAATATTTCAAAATTTAGCATTTCTTTTATTGATTAAGTATCTGCTACTCTATGATTACTGTATGTATCTTTAGCAAAAGACAAAATATGAGCTATAACTTATACGTAACTTTGTGTTTTTGAACGTTTTAAGTAAAATCTGTTATTTTCTTTATGTATTTTCTGTATTCCCCCCAGGTTTAATTCCTGCTATGAATTAATTCTGTCACGTTTTTGTACATGGGACTTCAGAACATATGGTATTACAGGAATAAAAGTAAAACGTGTCATTAAAGTTAACAACCGCATTCTGAGACTAAAATTTGAAGAGAAATTTCAAAAGTTTTTGGACAATGAAGATATGCATGATCCGGAGTAAGAATCTGAATTCTCTAAGGAACAATTTTATAAAAGTTTGACTTTATTTTGTAAAACAATCTTTCTGTTTTAAAAGTTTACAGTATTGAAAATACACCTTGTTAGTAAATGTTTCCTTTTTATGCATCTCCCATGGCTAGGATGACTTCCTAATTTATCCACACTGGGCCTCTTTTGGAGAATAAAGTGAGGGGATTAGCTCTTAATAATGATGCTGGAATATTGGATGCAAATGGGAAGTATCGCTGGCAGGACGTATGGTTGTCTTATCTATGGCTAAGCTTTTGTGAAATAAATTCTCAAACTTTTTCTGTTTCAATTATTCTTAAGGAGCTATCGAAAGATGCTAGAATGCCTTTTTTATGTTTTTGATCCTGAAGTTACAGTGAAGAAAAAGCATCTGCTACAAATACTTGAAAAAGGTTTCAAAGAGAGTCAAACAAGCAAGGTAGAGTAAAATGTCATTTAGAATAATGCTTTCTTCCTAACAAGTAGAGCTCTGCTACTGGTTAAGCATGATTTTCAATCCTTTTATTCATATTTATAGCAAACTTCTGCTGTTTCATAAAAAGCTTAGTGTTATTATTGAAAGTATAGCATCTTTCCCCTTTGGATTATACCAGAGTAAGTCCATTAATTACTTTTTCTGCCTGACTCTACTTAATCCATCTAGGCATATTATTTTTATGTTGTGATACTTTTGTTGATGATTTTAAAATCTGCTTCTGTAATTGGCTAAAAGGCTGTTATAAATGTTTAATCTATTGTAAACTCTCCAGAGTCTTTTCCACCTTGAAAAAATCCAGTACAGTAACTCTGCTGTACTTTCTAGCTATCGTCCTGTTTTCTCTTTCCTTTTTTCTGTCACCATTTCTTTCCTCTCTACTTCACAGCCTCTACCTTGCTGCTGATACTGCTTTATCACTGGTGACTCCTGAGCTCCAAAATACCCAACCAGCTTTTCTCAGACCTCTACCCTCTTGATGAGGCAGCTGTAGCTGATATACAGTAGTTCTTCCCAACTCTTTTCACATGACGGCACACATAAAATGATAACATTGCTACATTTGAATCCTGGCTTCACTACTCATCAGCTATGTGATTTCACCTCTCTATGCCTCTTTCTTTCTATCTGTAAAACGAAGATAAAAATAGTATCTATTTTGCAGAGTTGTTATTAGGACTTAGTGAGATAATGCATTAAAAAGTTCTTGGATATTTGTATACCAATGTTCATAGCATCACTATTCAAATAGCCAAAAAAGTAGAAACAATGCAAATATGTATCAACAGACAAATGGATAAATAAAATATATGATAAACATACAATGGAATATTATTCAGCCATAAAAATGAAATTCTGAAACATGCTACAACATGGGAGAACCTTAAAAACATTATGCTAGTGAATTTTTTT
>NW_012150840.1:1205646-1213243 GCF_000956105.1 Propithecus coquereli
TTTTTTCTTATGCTAGTGAATTAAGCCAGTGGAAAAATATCATATGATTCCATGTATATGAAATACCTAACAGGCAAATTGAGAGACAGAAAGTAGAATAGAGGTTACCAGGGGCTGGAGGGGATGAGAGATGGGGAGTTATTGTTTAATGGGTATAGAGTTTCAGTTTGAAATAATACAAAAGTTCTGGAGTTGGATAGTGGCAAGAGTTGTACAACAATGTGAATGAACCTAATGCCACTGAACTGTATGCTTAAAAATGGTTAAAAAGGTGACTTTTATCATATGTCCATTTTAACACAATAAAGTAAATCACCAAAAAAGCATTCCACCACTCCATTAAGAATGGATTAGAGGGAGTAGGAGCAGATGATGGAGGCACTAGTTGGGGAGCTACTGCAGCAGCTCAGGCCATAGTTGTTGGAGGCTTTGATAGGATAGTGGTGGTGAGAAAACCTTCATTGTACTTTCTGGAAGAGAAGAGCGAAGTGAGGAATTTAAGGTTTTAGAAGACAGAGTGAAGTGCTCACTTTCAGTCCAGAGAACGGTGAACCACTGTGGGCGTGGAGGATAGGGGAAAGATGTGTGTTTTCCACCTACCACACACTGTGCTGAGTGCTTCATCTCCTGCATCTCCTAAAAGAGATGAACTATCTCTGTGCTCCTCTGTCCTATAAAGTAGCCACTATCCACATGTGACTACTGAGCATTTAAAATTTGGCTAGTCCAAATTGAGTGTGCTAAAATTTTAAAATAAACAAGTTTTTTTAAGACTTACAATGAAAAAAGATGATAATTTCTTATATTTATTACATGTGGACATGATAGTATTTTGAATATATTAGATTAAACAAAATATATTAATAAAATTTACCAAAAACGTTCTTGGACCAGTGCCTGGTACATAGAAAGTTTTTGATATTTTATCATTATTGTCCAAAACATTTGCTGCTATAGATTGTTCTCTCCTTTCTGAAACTTTCCTTTGGCATCCATGATATTATACTATCGTTATCCTCTTATTTTTCTGATTTTCCTATCTTTGTTTCCTTTTTGTTCCTCTTCTTGCCTCTAAACATGAAAATACCACCAGGTTAAAGTGTACTGATCTGCCCTTCTTTATCCATAAACCATCAATTACTCTCATTGTTAAGATCCTATGAACAGAAATGGGAGAAACATTTCTATGTAGCATGTAAAAGATCAGATGACTAGACTTCTATACTATGATGTACACACAATCAGTAAAGATAAATATTTATGTTCTGCATTGTTTCAAAGATGGGCTCCAATTTAAAAGATCCCTTTGTAGGCGGTTTAGGAGATAGGTTTGGCTTAGGTTGGCAGTCTTTGTAAGGCGGGGGGGTGGCTGGAGTGGAAAAGAAGAAACTATTTGACTGGAAAACAAATGTGAGGTTAAGTCCACTTCTAAGCTGAAATGGAAAGAGCTCTTTCTGTCATTTCAGGATGAAGTGCTCAATATTCAGGGTGGGAGAGTGTGGATTCTTGACTAAATCTGCTCACATGGCTTGAGTTCATGCCCTACCAAATATTCTCTTTTTTTTTCTTTATTTCATAATATTACAGGGGTACAAGTGTTTTGGTTACATGAATTGCTTTTGTACAGTTTAAGTCGAAGTTATAAGTGTGCTGATCACTCAGATAGTGTACATTGTACCCATTAGGAATGATTTCACCCATCCCCTCCCTGCCTCCCCACCACCTGCTTGATTACCTTTGAGTTTTACTTTCATATGTGCACATGAGTGCTAATCGATTAGTTCTCATTTAATGGTGAGTACATGTGGTGTTTGTTTTTCCATTCTTGAGATACTTCGCTTATGAGAATGGTCTCCAGTTCCACCCAGGTTGTTACAGAAGGTATCTATTCATCATTTTTTTAATGGCTGAGTAATACTCCATGGTATAGATATATATATCACATTTTATTAATCCACTTATGAATTGATGGGCACTTGGGTTGTTTCCACACCTTTGCAATTGTGAATTGTGAATTGGGCTGCAATAAACATTTGAATGCAAGTATCTTTTTATAAAATGTCTTTTCCTTTCAGAAAAGACAAAATCCTAGAAGTGGGATTGCTGGATCAAATTGTCTATTTTTAGTTCTTTGAGATATCTCCATACTACTTTCCATAGAGATTGTACTACTTTGCAGTCCCACCAACAGTGTATAAGTGTTCCTTTCTCTCCGCATTCACACCGGCATCCATTGTTTTGGGACTTTTTGATAAAAGCCATTCTCACTGAGGTTAGGTGATACCTCATTGTGGTTTTGATTTGCATTTCCCTGATAATTAGAGATGTCGAGCATTTTTTCATATGTTTATTGTCCTTTATCTTCTTTTGAGAAGCTTCTATTCATGTCTTTTGCCCACTTTTTAATGGGATTGTTTGATTTTTAATTCCTGATTTGCTTGAGTTCTTTGTAGATTCTAGGTATTAGCCATTTATCAGACATATAGCATGCAAATATTTTCTCCCATTTTGTATGTTGTCTATTTACTCCATTGATTATTTCCTTGGCTGTGCAGAAGTTTTTTAATTTGATCAAGTCCAATTTATTAATTTTTATTGTTGCTGTTATTGCCTTTGGGGTCTTCTTGATAAATTCCTTGCTTAGGCCGATGTCAGTAAGAGTTTTACCAACATTTTCTTCTAGAATTTTTATAGTTTTGTGTCTTAGGTTTAAATCCATTATCCATCTTGAATTAATTTTCATGAGTGGTGACAGGAAAGGATCCTGTTTCAATCTTCTACTTGTCTCTGTCCAATTTTCTCAGCACCATTTATTGAATAGGGATTCTTTTCCCCAGAGTATATTGTTGTCTGCTTTGTCAAAGATCAAATGGTAATATGAGGATGGTTTTATACCTGGGTTCTCTGTTCTGATCCACTGGTTTGTCTCTATTTTTGTGCCAATGCCATGCTGTTTTGGTTACTGTAGCTTGTAGTATAACTTGAAGTCTGGTATAGTGATGCCTCCTGATTTGTTCCTTTTGCTTAAGGTTGTTTTGGCTATTCAGGCTCTTTTCTGATTTCATGTGAAGTGTAGAATTATTTTTTCTAGATCTGTGAAAAATGACATTGGTATTTTAATGAGGATTGCATTGAATCTGTAAATAACTTTGGGTAGTATAGACATTTTAACAATGTTGATTCTGTGGATACATGAACATGATATGTTTTTCCATTTGTTTACATCCTCTGTGATTTCCTCCTCAGTGATTCTTATTTTTCCTTGTAGAGGTCTGTCACCTCCTTGGTTAAATACATTCCTCAGTATTTTATTTTCTTTGTAGCTATTGTGAAAGGTATTGTGTCCTCGATTTGATTCTAAGCTTGACTACTGTTGGTGTATAGAAATGCTACTGATTTATGTACATTGATATTGTAATCAGAGACTTTGCTGTATTTATTTATCAATTCCAGGAGGCTCTTGGAAGAATCTTTGGGGTTTTCTAGATATATGATCATATCTTCAGCACAGAGCAATAGTTTGACCTCTTCTTTCCCCATTTGGATACCCTTGATTTCTTTCTCTTGCCTGATTGCTCTGGCTAGGACTTCTAACACTATGTCAAATAAAAATGGTGACAGTGGGCAACCTTGTCTAGTTTCAGTTCTAAGTAGGAATGCTTTCAACTTTTCCCTGTTCAGTATGATGTTGGCTGTGGGTTCATCATATACGGCTTTTATAATTTTGAGGTATTTTCCATGTATACCTATTTTGTTAAGAGTTCTTATCATAAATGGGTGCTGGATTTTGTCAAATGCTTTTTCTGTATCTGGTCTATGTTTTTGTTTCTGTTTATGTGGTGGATCACATTCTTGATTTACATTGGTTAAACCATCCTTTCATCTTTGGGATAAAGCCCACTTGGTTGTGGTGGAGTATATTTTTGATGTACTGCTGAATTTGGTGTGCTAGAATTTTATCATTTATATTCATAAGGGATATTGGTCTGTAGTTTTCTTTTTTTTTTGGTCATTGTGTCCTTTCCTGGCTTTGATATCCAGGTGATACTGGTTTCATAGAATGAGTTGGGGAGGATTCCTTACTTTTCAATGTTATGAAATAATTTCTGTAGTATGGGTACCAATTCTTCTTTGTAGGTCTGATAAAATTCAGCATGAAACCATCTGGTCCAGGAATATTTTGTTGGAAGATTTTTTTATTGCTGCTTCAATTCTCTTGCTCATTATTGGACTATTCAGGAGTTCTCTTTCTTCCTGACTGAGCTTTGGAAGGTTATAGGTTTCCAAGAAATTGTCCATTTCCTCAGTGTTTTCAAGTTTATATGCATAAAGATTTTTATGGTATTCAAAGATATTTTGTATTTCTGTGTTGTCAGTTGTAACATCTCCTTTTTCTCATTTCTTATTGAGATTATTTGGGCCCTTTCTTTTCTATTTCTGGTTAAGCTAGTGAGAGGTCTATCAATTTTGTTTATTTTTTCAAAGAACCAACTTTTCATTTTATTAATCTTCTGTATAATTCTTTTATTATCAATTTCATTTAGTTCTGCTCTGACCTTATTTATTTCTTTTCTTTTGCTAGGTTTGGGATTGGTTTGCTCTTCCTTCTCTATTTGTTGAGACAACTCATTATATTGTTGATTTGTGATCTTTCTGTCTTTCTGATGTAAGCATTTAAGGCTATGAATTTTCCTCTTAGGACTGCTTTTGCTGAATCCCACAGATTTTGATTATTTGTATCCCCTTTATCATTTAGTTTGAGGAATATTTTGATTTTCCATCTTAATTTCCTTCTTGACCCAATAATCATTCAGCAGTAGTTTGTTTAATTTCCATGAATTTGTGTAGAATTGAGTCTTACTCATGGAATTGATTTCTAGTTTTATTCCACTACAGTCTGAGAAGAGACATGGTATGATTTTGATTTTTTAAAATTTGTTGAGACATATTTTGTGCCCTAAGATTTGATCAATCTTAGAGAATGTTCCATATGCTGATGAGAAGAACTTACATTCAGTAGTTTTCAGGTAAGAGTGTTCTGTAAGGTCCATATGTTCTAGAGTCCCATTTAAGTCCAGTGTTTGTTTATTTTCTGCTTGGAGGATCTTTCTAGTTCTATCAGTGGGGTGTTGAAATCCATGGCTATTACGATGCTGCTATCTATCACTTTGTTTAGATCTAGTAGTGTTTGCTTTATGAATCTGGGTGTACCTGTGTTAGGTGCATAAATATTTAGGATTGTTATGTCTTGTTGGATTGCTCCCTTTACCACTATATAATGACTGTCTTTGTCTTTCTTTACTATTGTCAATTTGAAGTCTATGTTATGTGATATGAGAATGGCTACACCAGCTATCTTTTGATTTCCATTTGCATGGAATATTTTTTTCCATCCCTTCACCTTGAGTCTGAATGAGTCCTTGTGGGTTAGATGTATTTCCTGGAGATAACAGATACTTGGCTTATATTTTTATCCATTTGGCCAGCCTATTTATCTAGAGTGAGGAATTCAAGCCACTCATGTTTATTGAAAAAATTGATAAGGGGTGTGGATTTCTGTTTATCCTATTGGGTAGAACCTTATTGCTTTGTTTTACCTCTTGAACCATTATGGTATGTATGCTCTGAGCTTTAGCGTTTGGGTAATTTTACACTGTTGGGTGTCCATTGTGTCGATCGATGTATAATGCAGATCTGGGTACTTCCTGTAGGCCAGGTCTGGTCTTGACAGATTCCGGCAGTGTTTGCTTATCTGAGAAAGTCTTTATTTCTCCTTCATATAAGAAACCTAGTGTTGCAGGATACAAAATTCTAGGCTGGCCATTATTCTGTTTGAGAAGATTGAAAATGGGGCCCCAATCCCTTCTGGTTTGTAAGATCTTAGTTGAGAAGTCTGCAGTTAGCCTGATGGGTTTTCCTTTGTAAGTTACCTGATGTTTTTGCCTTATAGCTTGCAGCAGTTCCTCCTTTGTGTTAACTTTGGCTAGTCTGATGACTATGTGTGATGGTGATTGTCTGTTTGTGGTGAATCTCCCAGGAATTCGTTGGGCTTCTTGTACCTAGATATCTAAATTTCTAGCAAGACCAGGGAAGTTTTCCTCAATTATTTCCTCAAATAGGTTTTCCAACCCTTGTGTATTTCCTTCTTCACCCTCAGGGATGCCTGTAATTCTTATATTAGGCCTCTTTACATAATCCCATATTTCTTGTAGGCTTTGTTCATTCCTCTTATTTCTCAGTTCTTTCTCTTTGACTGATAGTTTAATTCAAAGGTGTTATCTTGAAGCTCTGAGATTCTTTCTTCTGTCTGATCTAGTCTATTCTTACAACTTTCCACTGTACTTTGTATTTCCTTGAATGAATTTTTCATTGCCATAAGTTCTATTTGCTTTTTTAAAATAATTCGATTTCTTTAGTTAATTTTTTATTCATTTCCTGTAATGTTTCTGTGGTTTCTTTGTGTTTGGTTTCCATTTTCTCTTGTATTTCATTAAGATTCCTTATAATCCATATTTGGAATTCTTTATCAGTCATTGCACTATTTTTATTTTGGTTGGTATCCATTGGTAAGGAGTTATTGTTTTCTTTTGGGTGTGTCCTTTTGCTCTTATTTTTCATATTTCTGGAGTTCTTTCACTGATTCTTTCTCATCTGACCTCTCAATCAAGACCTGGGGATACCAGGAGTGGCTTGTAGGCCTATCTCTAGGTCCCAAAAGATCGATCCCTGACCATGGCAGGGAGAGGATTGCTGGTCCCGTGTTGCCTATGGTGTGTTCAAATAGGTTTGATGAACCTCTCAGGTTCCCTCTGACCTTCCATCTTCACCTCTTCCCAGCAGTGATTGGGTTAGGTCCCCCAGCTTAATCTCCAAGATGGTGGGTTGTACTTGTGAGTACAAATCAGCCACACCTTGTTTGCTTGAATTGGAAAGCACTATGCTGGGCTATAGAGTTGTTCCCCCATCATTGGTTGATGTTTGTGTAGAATAGCCAGCTGCCAAGATGTTCTTTTTTGCTTTGATGGTAAGCTCTGGGCCCCCTGTAGGGGCACACAAGTGCCCCAAGCTTTAGGAGGGACCCTGTAGCTCCCAGGGGTTTGCTTGAGCTCTACACCACTGAGATTGGGGAAGGAAAAAAGCAGGTCAGCAGGTCGTGGCTAGATTGTGAGAGCCTAAAAGGCTTTACAAAGCCTCCATGGGGCTCAGCAGTTGCTTTTCCATCTGCTAGGGGGAGCCGCGGGAATGAGCTTCAGGATAAGCTCTCCAAACTGGGAAGGCTGTTCCTGAGGGAGGGGCCTAAACACTTGCATGCTAAGGCCCTGGGCCATGCTCTTTCTGTCCTTGCCCACTAGCACAATTTATTTGCGGGGAGGGGTGAGTGCCCTCCCAAATCACTACTCCCTGGAACCTTACTGTGCACTCCTATCAGATCAGTCTGCATGAGTTCCCTCCACCAGAGTCCTCCTCTCTAACTTTTCCCCAGTCCTTTTGCCTGACCCAGTAGCCTTCGTTCGTCTCCACATAACACTGGCGGGCAGGGGGTTTCCCAGTTGTGCATCCCTGTTCCACCACAAGTCCCCAAAGGGAGAGCAGTGGG
>NW_012150840.1:1216398-1220941 GCF_000956105.1 Propithecus coquereli
TTAGCATTTACAGAAAAGATATAATTCTAAATAATTTGGCTATTAATATTAAACTAGTGGTAATTTCAAAACTCTGAGATTGTGACAAAGACAAGTAGACCTTAGTTCAAATTATGACTTTGCCAATTCTGTCCTTGGACAGATCATATATTCTCTCTTAGATCTAGTTTTCTTACTACTAAAAATAGTTATTTTTCTTTGATTTTTTTAGAGCTGCTTTCACAGAAAGTAATATGAATATTACTGATATAACACTTTCAAGAAATAAAGCTAGTCACAATGCAAACTAAGATTTCCATGCATTACCACAATAAGAAATGTTTTGTTTCTGGAAAATACTGTAGATTATTAAATTAAAAAATGATATAAATAAAAATCTTCCTTGATGTAGTATCTCATTCCCACAGAATTGTCTTTTTGAAGTTAGCAAGATTACTAGTGGAATACTCATTGACAGCTGTTGCTCCTGCATCATGCAGTGTTGTCAGTCTTGACTTTGGCTGCTTTTCCAAAAACAAATTTTGTTCTGTATCATTTTTTACAAACCTATTTGCATTTGAATTTAAAATATATAAATGGTTTTGCAGAATGAAGTTGCACCTGGAAGTTATCTACTTCTTTTCAGTGAGTCTGGCCTGCAGATTTTTTTGCCCAGACATATAAACATAAAATAATAAACAATCTGTATTGAAGTTGAAATACTGTCAATTTTGTAAAAATACCCAGACTTTGTTTTTTCTTTGCAGCTGCCTCTCAGAAAAGAAGCTGTTATTCTTGCTAACAGCCTAAGTATGTGTGAGTGTCCCAGAATTGAATTTCTACAGCAAAAGTACAAGGATGAGAAGAAAAATTCTCTTGAGCATGAGCTCTTCAGACATGGTAATACAAATATATAGTGTTTTGAACTTTAAGTCTTCAAATTCATTAATTATTTTCATATTATTTTTGATACTTGGTTTTTCAACCCAAGAGATGTTTTTCAAACCATTTTACTTCATATTTACCAACATAATAATGCATGATTTTCTCACCATTAATTTAGCTACACTGTCAACAAACTGAATGATTATTATGTCAGCATTAATAGGAAGAGACTAATTTGTTAATCAGATATTAAATCTAACTTTTATACACTTTTCACAGTCTACTTTTGTTCATTATGTTGTGTCATAAAAATAAACTCAACATATACATATATATACATGTTACACACACCAAATTTACAGGAAAGAAAAAAGAGAATTTGACCCATATATGCAATAATCATATGGCACTCTATAAAGTACACGTTATTTATCCTGAATCATCATAGTGTAAGATGATAAGAAAACCTGGTTATAATTTAAAATCTGCTAAAGACAAATTGTGAAATGTATGGATTGCTTTATAAGTTGTCTTATAGAAGATACGTTCTCGGTATTTTAATTTATTCGTAATTACCAGTCCTTTATTTGCACCTTGAATATATATAAATATAAGTACATGAACCAATTTATAGGACACTTCTGGGAGAGATTCCCTGGTACCCACAGATTGGAGAAAAAGAGCAACTCATCACGTCCCCTTGCCTCACCCTTTTCCATTGTTCTATAAGTATTTATTGAATGCTTATTTTGTGTTAGGCATCGGTAAATGATAGGGATACATCTATCTAAAGTAGACAGTTTCTCCTTTATGATGCTTAAAAATATTAATAATCACATAAATAAATGTAAAATTACAATTATCATAAGAACTATAAACATGAAGTATTAACACACAGTACCAAAGCATGTATAATACGGAGAACAGATCAGGTCAGGGAGTAAGGGACATCTATTCTTTGGTCTCAACCATCCAACCTACTGAAGCAAATAGTCAGAAATTTGGTTAACATAATTCTATAAGAATGACATTCTAGGTCCCAGACTATAACTCTGCTAGGATGATTCATGCTGAACTAAACTATATGTGTTTTAAGTCTTTCATTCAATTAATGATAACCAGAAAATTAAGCAGATTATTGAATCTAGAAAGAGCTCCTTACTTGAAAAAACCCTTTGCTTATTCTTTATCATTCTTCTCCATTCTCATCTTAACAAATACCTCATGATGTTCTGTTAGATCCTTCTGGAATGTTTTCCAAAACAATTAGTTTCTCTCAACTTATATTTTATATCTTGTACAAAGTAAAAATAAACCAAAAATCATTTGAATGTTTTATGCTTTGTGATTAGAAATTACTTCTTCAGATTCATTGGCTCCTAGGGATCTTTCAGAATTTAGTAAATCTCAAGGATCCCTAAGAATCTAAAGGAAAAAGAAATGTCCGTCCATTCAGTAGACATATATTGAGTGCCTTCTACCATGTGCTAGGTGATACAGAGATGAATTTTTACCCAGTTAACAACAAAAAACTTTTCTTACATTTAACTACTTAATAAAAAACCATGCCAAATTATTGTGTTCTTTCCTTTTTCCTTTTCTGTAAAGCTTTGCCTGATATAATCATGAGACTCCTTTTACAACCATTTCCTTTATTGAACAAATAATATTTGCTGATCTTCTATCTTGAATCAGGCAGTGTGCTGTGTACTATGTGCTATACAGTAACAACCAAAATAGCCAGGATCTCTGCCTTTATAGAACACACAGTCAAGTCTGGGGCCAATAAAAAAGGTTACATTGGAAAATTATTAAAGTAAATTATTGTTAAAAATTATTTCTTTTCTTTTTTTTTGTATTTAGGCATCCTCCTCATTACAAAGGTTTTCCTTGGCCAGAGTGTTCAGGCTCATGAGCAAGAATCCATCAATCAAGCCAACTATCCAATGGTTAATTCAGTGTTCATTCCTCAGAAATATTTACTAAGTATGTCTGCCATAAAAAGAAATGTGATTTCATCTCTCTGAAAGCAAACTGTTTGTGTTTAGTACAGATGCTTACAGTTTAACCTCTACCTAACAAACTTTATAGACTTTTCTACAAAAATTTATTCCTGGCCACTAATAATTCTCTTGTTCTCTACCTCAGTAACATTTATGTGTGTGTATGTATGTGGATGTGCATATAGTTTATTTGGAAGGTTTACATTCAATTATATATTTTTATGTGTGTGTATGTTTATAAACAAGTTTTCAAAGGATTAAAAAGCCACTGAACTTTTAACAAGGCTTTTAAAGTAATATTAATACATTTGTCAAAGACACATGATCACACATTGAATAGAAATGTGAAAAAGTATGAAAAGGAAAAAGATATGAATAAAATTAAACCTACTAGTCTATGTAGTAAAAGGATGACTAGTATTTATAGAATTAAGATGCTTGGGGAGGAACTAAAGGGGACAGGGAGATAAAAGAAAAAAACCCTCAATAATATAATTGTTAGAACTTACTGAGGTTGTTATTTATTATCTATGTGAGAATGAAAAAGTATATTATGTTTCATTTTAAAGAATATTTGTTTTGCTTGTTTTTGTTTTTTACTCTAGATTCTATCATAGGACAAAGAAACTGTGATTGCAGCGTTCGGCAGTGCAAGTGGTTTGTCTTTGATCATGAGCTTGTTTTGCCAGAATATGTCGTTGAATTTGAGTATATTACAGTGGTATGAATTCTTATATACTTTTAAAAACTGGTATTCCTTAAATGGGAACAGAATAGTAATTTGAATTCTAATAATGTTATGTCAAGTTTATACTGTATGTGTGTAATTGTTATTCTGTGAAGGACTTAATTCTCAAAACAAATCATTATGACACCTAAATATTTTTATTATACAAATATATTCCATGAATAATATATGGCTGTAGTCTCACTGGAAAAGATTCAAACTACATTGAAAACTATCTACAAAATATGAAAATCTGCTTTCACTTTAACGGCACTGCCACTCCCTTTTACCAAGGTATCCACTGTTAACAGTTTTGTGGGTTTGTTTTCAATCTTCTTTCTATGCATTTACATAGTAGAAATAAATTTGAAGTATTCCGTGATGCTTTGTGCCTTTAACAGTATGTCTTGATCATATATCCACTTTAGTACATATGGGTGTGTACTTCATTCTTTTTGGTGGCTGTGTATTATTCAGTAATACTCTGATTTATTTGACTATTCCCCCGTAGATAGACTCTATCCAGTTTTTTTTACTATTTTAAAGCAGTATCAGTGAACATCATTGAAGATACATCTTTATACAAATATGGAAGTCTTTCTACAGGATGGATTTGCAGAAAACTTGGAGAGTGAAAGGATATATGCATTTTAAATTTTATGAGATTTTGCCAAATTGTCTCCATAAAGACTTACTTTACAAATTTCCAGCAGTGTGTGACAATGCTTGTTTCTTTGCATCTTTACCCACACAAAATACTATCCGTCTTTTATTGAGCAGGGCCCACTATGACGGGCAAAAACTAAGATAGTTTATTCTTCTATATGCTTAAAATTATTTATAGTTTTATGAATCAAATATTGTATCTTTTGACCATTTCTATTAGACTCTATCTTTTTCATACTCACTGGAAAAATCCTTATATGCATTCTGGATATTAATCCTTTAT
>NW_012150840.1:1222633-1223691 GCF_000956105.1 Propithecus coquereli
AGTTCTGTTTATTCATGTAGCTCTTGTTCATTCATTCACAGTTCTTACCATAATTATTTAATTACCTGATAACTAGAGCATCCTCTTGGTCTTTTATTTATTCACTCTGAACATCAAGTTTCTCTGGATCTGGTCTTCAAAGTGCTTATCTTCTGCATATGTTTTGGCTAGAGATTACATTGCTGCTCCTATTTTTCTGTCAGTTCAGTCCCTTCTGATTTATATGTCATAATTTCTAGTCTTTTGTCGGCACCTTCTCCACTGTTATGAAATATTTAATTACATCTTTTGCCAGTTTTAAGAAATTTTCAGTGGGTGGGAATGGACACACCCACGCTTAGCCTACAATCTTAATCTGCTTTCATAGATTTCCTAATGTAATTCTGATCATCGTAGATACTACTGTATAACTGAAAAGAGTCAATTCATCTTTTCTACACAGCCTATTTGTTTTCAAAATGAAAAATATAGCAACTGAATTTTTGATATTGATATTTTTAATAAATTTTTTAGGTCAAGGCTCACTCTTTATTTTCTTCATTCAACAATGTTATTCTAGAAGAAAGCAAAAAAAATTCAGAAGGAGCAGTATTGTCCCAGGATTTGAAATTTGATGATGAAGTTATAAAAATGCAGCCCAGGATCAAGCCCCGACCAAAACTTACTAGTTTGGATGATAAAACAATTCTTTCCCTTGCCAAGACTAGCATTTTCAGTCATATTGTGGTAAGTATTATGAGGAATAAAATTTTGGAACAGGAATCTTCTATTTGGAATCAGAATCTAGCATATGACATCTGAAGATATTGAACTACCAATCTGATGATGTCAGGCATCATGCTACCTCATTTAAAAGTGCCCAGACCTCTTTACATGGACTAGATTGGTGCTCTCCAGTAGTGATATAAAGGAATCACATATGTAATTTTAAATTTTCTAGTGGCCATGTTTTAAAAAGTAAAAATGGTAAAATTAATTTTAATAATACATTTTATTTAACCCAATTGTCTTACACTGTTTTCTGTTGCTATAACAGAATACCACAGACTGGGTAATTT
>NW_012150840.1:1223741-1226497 GCF_000956105.1 Propithecus coquereli
ATTAGTGGGGTAGGTAGGGGCTGTGGCTCCCAGTCAGCCTGAGCTCAAATTACTTTCTCGGATGCCAGGTGCAGAGGAGGAAGTGCCTAGGTGTAAGAAAGCCGGCACTCTGGTCTCTTGTGGCACTCCTATAGAGTGTCCCTTATGGATGCTCAAATTCCTGGGGCTTGCTGGTTCACCCCACTGTTCCCAATTAGCCACTGTGCCTGGGCTCATGGAGGGTGGAGAGGCGTTCAATATACTTTGTGTCCTGCTATTCACAGAAGGCACATAGTTGGGGGAGGGGAAATCTCCCTTGCCTTTTCACTCTGCTCTGAGCCTCTCTGAGTTTGATCTGCACCACTGTCTTCTCCTCTTCACCCTCTTCTTTGTGAGCTTCGTAGCTTTTGTCCGTGGGGTCCCAGTCATCTTTGTCAACTCTCTCTGTGATCCACACCTGTGCTGCAACTCTTCTCTACTCTCCTCAGTCCAATATCCTACCTTCCAGCTGTGATGGTCCGACAAGCAGTGTCTCTAGTTGGCCATCTTGACTCACTCCTCCAGATATTCTTTTTGATAACCAAGGACTTGATCAATAGCCAGAGGAGTTATCCTTTCTTTAATTTTGGCTTTCTCCAAATTATATCCTCAGGCAGTTCATCTCATGACCTCTAATCTGACACCCACCGCTGCTACTCCTAGTTAATCTGTCTTGTTTTCTTATACAACACGTCTACAACTAGCCTTTAATCTTTTGCCCTTAAATAACTCTCTCCTGGTCTTCTTTCATGATTTATACTAACAATACTGTTATTTCCTCCACTGACCAGGCTTAAAGCCTTAAAATTATGTTCAACTCTTTCCTTTTCCATTATCTCTACATCTAATCATTTACCATTTCTAGTAATTCTTCCTTTATCATATCAATTGTATTCTTTCCTTCCCTCCTTATTCCCATTTCCTGCCACCACTTTAAACCCTTAGAACATTTCCTCTTAATTTTGCCATTGGTGTCCCAACAGGCACCCCGACCTTTGGTCATGTTCTCTCATCCTTATACCTTTCACAGTACAGATAAATTAATCTCTCTTAAAACATTTTCATAGTACACATTGTACTCTGCCCATGATGAGAAACCTTCAATAGCATTACTTATATTAACAATGATGAAATCTACATTCCTCTGTCTGGGTTTTAAGGCCTCTTAAAACCCTCACAATCTAGCTTCAAACTAATTCCCTGTTACCAAATATACCAAATGTCCCAAATGAAGTACGTATTGCACTTGTGATTCTCCTAAGCACAACTCAATGCCATGTCTCCCTTTGATGAAATGCTGTTTTCTACTTTTTCCCTGTGGCAAAGTTACTCATCATTCAAGTCTCAGCTCAAAGGCCCCTTTCCTGAATTCTCAAACAATATCCTATTACCTAGTTTGCAGGTTAATCAAAAAAGTCAATTAAAATGGAGAACTGTAAACAAATGATTTAATTAACAAATCCTCTAATATAACTTAAAACTTAAATTTACATTCATTTGTCAATCTTCTATGTAAGACCAAAAGCTTTCACTATGAAATTGGAACTCTAAGTAGTCTTTCTTATATTAGCCACAACCATCTTTCATATTAGTTTTAGTTTCCTTGAAGTTGAGCACACCACTTAAAAATCCTCACAAAGCAACTTGAGTGTAAGAATCCATCTAGTTTATCTGCCATTCCAAACTTTTGCATTTGCCTTGGCTAAACATACTTTCACAGAAGTTTTTAATGATTAGCCTCTTTGAATTTTACCCAATTTTCTGCTTAGTTTCAAAGAAACAACTCTCCTTCTTTCTATTTCATTGCTTTATATAATATGCATAATTTCTAGAACAAGTAGAACTGGCATAAACAAGTATGGGAATGAAATTAACTAACTTGGTAAGCATACAACACAACTACATAGAAGTATATCCATGTTTTAAAAGTACAGTCTTATCCTTGAACTGCCACGATACTGTCTGTTATAGAGAGAATGGAAAATACTACTAATAGTTAATCTTGCAAAGGGTTAAGTGTAAGTGCTAATCGATTGAGAATTGTTATTATAGCACCTTTGTTATATTGAAATGTAATCACTTGTGTGTATTTCTCTACTAGTCCTTAATTAAGTGTAGGGACTTTGTTAATAGAGTAGATTCTTAGTAAAAATCTAGTGAATGAATGGATGAGAGACGGATGGATGGCAATCACACCTATTTCTATACCTTTATGAGGTTTTCTCCTCTTAAAGAATAATTTATTTTTAAATTTTTGATTATTTGAATTATGTCCAATCTTCAAGGCTGAGTCATGATCCCATTACCTCTACAAACTCTTTCCTTATCATTTCAGTTAAAAAGGATATCTTATTTGACACATCTTGTGATGCCTGTGTCTTTAATTATTAAGTAGTTTCTATCTTCATCTCCCTTAATTGAGGACCAAGACCATAGACTCACAATGCCATGCCACATGGGTTATAATTCTAATGGATATTTAGTGATGTTCATTGGAAGTCTGAGAAGGTTACTGGGATGTGGAATTTGTGTCATGTGAGCCACATCTGAATGCAGTCATCCCTCAATATTCATGTGAGATTGGTTCCAGGACTCCCATGGATACCAAAATCTGCAGATGCTCAAGTCCCTTATATAAAGTGGTATAGTCTTTGCAAATAACCTATATACATTCTCTTTTATATTTTATATCATCTCTCGACTACTTACAATATAATATAAATGCTATGGAAATATCT
>NW_012150840.1:1237477-1239406 GCF_000956105.1 Propithecus coquereli
ATTCTTGTAGGTTTAAAGGGATTAAATAAAAGTGAAAAACCAGCACCTGAAAGCAGGTCTTTTGATTATTTTGGTGTGCAAAACAAAAAGCAGAGAGGAAGAGAATAAGACTTCACAGTACCTTGGCCTTCCTGTGACCCCTACCTGACTTAGCATTAGTTTGATCAATACCCCTGACATATAAATAGAGAGGAATTTTACCTTTAATTTGCCTATGATGCTTAAAAACCAGCAAACTTTCTAGGGTGTCTAGTAAGATTACTAGATATTACAACAAGAATATTTGGATATCATAGCCTTTGCACTCCACTCCTTCCTTTGTGTCATTACTGTGAGAATTTTAAGGTATATTCGTCTTATTTTCTTTTCAGTGTTCCTCACTAGATTGGGTTTTATGAGAAAAATCCATAAAAATAAATGTATAGAAAATAAAATAAAAATAAAATCCCCCAGATTATGTAACACATAATTTCATATTCTCTTATAGCACAATTAGATGCTTAAAATTAGAGTTGTCAGTTGTAAGTCTGGTTTTTACATTGATTTATTCACCTAGAATTTGCTGAAAATTTGCTATGTCTTAAGCAATGAGGTATGTATTGGGGATTCCAAAGTAATAAGTTATTTTCCCTGCCCCAAGAACATCAGTTTAGTGGAGGAGATAGATATGTAAACAAATGTAGGAAGCTTAGAATTATTGAGAGCTGTATAGAAAGAGATGAGTTTTGAGTGAATTTTTAAATGATATGAGAAATTTAGTTGTTTACATTTTCCAGACAGAGAAAATACTCCATCTGTGGGCACATGGTTTTGAAAGATCCTGGTGTCCTCAGGCAACACTGAGAAATTCAGTATGACTAGGATATACGGTATGATGGTAGAAAGGAGAGGTGCAGGCTGGAATTCAAGGAAGAGATATAAAGCTGAGGAAGAGTAGGAAATTATATCCAAATGAGGATACATTTTGGAAGCCAAATTAAAAGTTTAGATTCTTTAAGGAACAGGCTTCCTGTTTTTAAAAACCCTAACTTGGGCAGTGTGTGAATGGATTTAACTGAAGTCAGACTGGTGGTATAGAAATCCAGTAGAAAACTACTGCAGTATTCCAGAGGAGAAATAATGCTCTGTACTAAGGCACCAGTAGTGGTGATGTAATGGTGTGGCTAATGGTAATAACTGGAGACACATTTCTATAATCAAATGTATATGGGGAAAAAAGAGGAAAGGGGTTATCAACAGTATGTTAGATAGATAGTGAAACACTTAATCAGACATGTAGGGAAGATGATGAATTCAGTTGTAGACATATTAAGTATAAGGTATCTATAGAATCTATCATAGATGATACCCATATGTGACTTGTAACTAGTCTGCATAAGTTAGCCCTTCTTAAAAATTTCAGCTATTTTGACAGCTATTAGAAATTTCTTTCTCCCTTCCAGGAAGTTAGTTATGTCCACAGTATAAAGTATAAGGTGGTGGTAGTGAGCAAAGAGGGCTGGGAGATTGATTCTTGATTTTATCATGATAATACCCATTTGTTGTGACTACTGTAGTCAGTTATATTAATACATTTTCTTGCACCATTATTTATCTCATAAGCTATACATGAATACAGTCTTCACTTAATACCATCCACGACAGTGTAATTTAAAGACAGAAAAACATGTAGACATCAGGATTTTCCCTAAATATAAATATGTGATAATATTTCTTTGTATATCTGATACCCAAAATTTTCAGGGCCTATACTATTCACTGATTAGCCTAAGAAATAGATCTTCCCTAATAAATATCTTAACACATATATTTAACTATTTTCTAAAAAGAATTTCATGCCAGTCACTGATAGACCAAATAGAAAATCATATTAATCAATAACAAGGTCCAGTGATATTCATACTATTATAAACTGTTTTTTACCTTTTA
>NW_012150840.1:1240512-1285803 GCF_000956105.1 Propithecus coquereli
GGTTGTTATTTCTCTTTCTCTTTGTCTTGTCCTTTCTATGTGAATGTCACATGCATAGATCTTGTTTGACTTGTGTTCACCTTATATCACAGGATAATATAGTAATGCAGATGTACACACAGGCAAGGATCTCGTCTGACTTTTGTTTTCTTCATTATATATCATATAACGAAAATAATTACATATGTGGTTCCAGAAATTCAACCCAGCATCCCCTGTTTACATGGATCCCAGGTCAGTCACATGCCTTTTTAGAATACATCATCATTCTCAGCTCTTGTTCATTCTCTCCTCTACCTCCCTGCAACCATATCAAAGCCTTTGCGTTGCTTCTTCTACCACTGTGGTGGGAGCTGTTTCTTTTATTTAGGTTTTAGTATTAAATCCTCTCCCTTATTTCTTTTGGTAGGTCTAAGCCCTTTTAAATCAACAGAATCCCTGATAGTCTAGGTTCAGTATGCAGCTGAGGGAAAAAAACATAGTTTAAAAGAGGTGCCAGGACTGTGTGTAGATTATTGGCATTTTTATTTAATTTTTTCTAATAATTTGGTAGCAGGTCCAGAGGTTATGGCAGTCATTATAATTTTGCTAAAGCACAAATTTGAAGAGTAAACTCTAAGTCTTAGATAGTGAGTTTACTTAGCCAGCTTCCCAGCATTTATTTTTCAATGTGGCTTTGCTGTTCTCTTTTAATACAAAAATTACTTTCATAATCACAGCCTCACTGCCTACTTGTTGGAGGAATATTACCATAGCCATTTTAAAGATAAGGGAACTGGGTAAATTTTATGCCCAAGTGGTAGTTCAAATTTTAGAATTAGCAAATGTGGCTAGATATAGACCTCTCAAATATCAGGCATCTGGCATGTGTCTCTAAAAATGACTACAAGGATGTTAAAGGTGGTCATAGAGAGGAGATACTCTACATGGATATACATAAATATATATTTTTCATCTTATTGTAAGATAAAACACAGATACAGAAAACCACATACTACAATTGTATGGCTTGGTACGTTGCTGTAAGGTGAGCATGCTTGTAACCAGCACCCACGTCAAGAAATAGAACTTTGCCACCTAGAACAAAATCCCCTTCTATGTGCCCCATCCCTTCTTCCCACAAGAAATCATTATCCTGACCTCTGTAGTAATCTTTCCCTGCATATTTTCCTGATAGTTCTCCCTCCCAAATGTACATCCCTAGCAGAATAGTTTGGTTTTGCCATTTTGAAAAACGTACTATATTTTGTTGTTGTTGGCAGCTAGTTATTTTATTTGTGACAGCTTACTACTACAGAGGAAGTTTACATGCATTATGTAAAAGTAGAAAATTTAAGCCAACAACAACAAAGCATATTCTTGCCCCTCAGAGTCATTGTTAACACCTTTGTACTGTGTCTTTTAAGTTTCTTTTAATTTATAGATTTCCCTTCCATTTCCCATAGTTTATCTCCAGAAATACTTGGGCCCTTGGACCTAAAGAGTTTTCCACAGCCTGGACCCTGCTGACTTGCTTACTTAAGATACAACCCTACTGGCCTTTCATCCTCCATATATCCTGCAAATTGGCAAGCGGATCCAGAGATTGGCTCAGACCCAGGTTCTATTCCTCGGGCAAGACTAATGTTTGAAAAGATTATAGGAGACATATAATATCTGGTTGTCTCACTTTTATGATGCCAGAGGCCATTATTACTTAATGCCCATATCTTTTAATTCATTGGGGGATTACAAAATGGTTATATTCTTATTCTATCACTTTTTTCATTCATTAGTTGGAATACTTTTACGAAAAGACTCTTCTCCTTTTTTCATTACCTGTGGTAGTATTACCCAGTGGCAGCATTCATATAGAAAGTACAGAATAGATGCTTGATTAATTACCTTTATTTATTTATTTACCTAATTTTCAAGATATTGAGTTGGTTCCCTATAATTTCCCAAAGGTGAGCAATTCTTTTTTGTTTTAATATCATTTTGAGTGCAGGGACTTAACACATGTTTGATTACATTCATTCCATTGCAATTATCATGGTTGAAACTCAAATTGTTTCATCCTTAGCCAGTGAGAACATCTTAAAGTTAGCTCCTTTTGCCATGACCCTAATAGTCTTTGATAGCTTCTTTGACATCTAGTATGACAAGATGTTCCATATACATCTTATATATTTTCTGTTGTAGACATGGGATCAGCCATTTCTTCACAGAGCCGTGGTTTCTTTTAGAGAAAAGTGATATTTTAGGAACACAATCAGGATTGGTCATTATTTCTAGGTCTTTTTACCTGACAGAATTTGTTGAGGGAGGATGTGAAAAAATATATGTGTATATATAAGTATAGTTAAAAATAACTTTATGAATTTATATTGATACTTCCAATTCAGATTCAAGACTACAAAACTTTTATCCTCTGTTACATATATCTATATTATTTTTCTCATACAAGAATCCTGATTCTCAAGGCTATGAGATGATAAAATTAGAATATTTAATAATTACTTATTTGTTTTACCCCCCATTATACACACAACAGTCTCAAAATGACAGTTCTTATACTCTCACCAATATTATTTACTGGAAAGATTTTCTAAAAATTTTGTATATGTTCTTCCTATTCTTCCCCATTTTAAAAAATAATTAAAATAATTACACTATATCTACATTGTCAGAGCATGTTGCCTTACACTCTGTACACTCTCTCTTTTAGTTTATTGGTAGCTGTAAATTTAATTCTCATCACCAGTCCTTATCATATCCAATCAATAAACATTTATCCAATCAATAAACATTTTGATTGTCTGAAATATGTTCTATTATAGATCATCAGGATCAGCTTATGGGAACAATATCTCTTCAGTTATTTCATGCAACAGTTTAACTATGTCCTTTATATTAATACTTGAAAGACAGCTTTGCTAGATATATTATAAAATCCTTGGCTCACAATTTCTATTTGGGGACATCTTAAATATTACTCCACTTTGTTCTGTCATGAAGTGTTGCTGTAGAAAAGTCTGATGAGAATGTATGATTTTTTACCTCTTATAAGTCACAAGCTTTTTTTCTTCTGGATGGCCAAAGAACTTTTTTAGTTTTCTTTGAAGTCTACTAATTTTACTAGAATTTATCTTTGGCATTGGTTGTTCTGGGCTGATATTTCACATTCACAACATAATCTTCCAATATATAGTTTAAAATCATTTTTTCTTTCAGGAAAGTTGTTTTGAACTGGAAGTTTTTAGCAATTTTTCTGTTTCCCTGCTTTTGTTTTCTTCTTCAGGGACTCTCATTATCCATATGTGGAATCTTTATCTATCTTCAATATTTGCTACTTTCTCTTGAATCCTTTTTTCTCTTCATTTATTCACTAAAATTTTTATGTCTTTTCACCTTGTATTTCCCTTAAAGCATTATCTGTTGTGTTTATTCATTCTTGTGTTTGACTAATTAGTCTTTATTTCTGATATTATTTTATTACTTTATTTCAGTTTTTTTTCTGGTTTCTTTCACCTCGATTCTTAAGTTTTTCTAATCCAGATTTATGCTGTTATTTTATGTCTTGTGTCATTCCTAACATCTTTTGCTTGTTTTTTTTTTTTTTGAGACAGAGTCTCACTGTGTTGCCCGGGCTAGAGTGCCGTGGCGTCATCCTAGCTCACAGCAACCTCAAACTCCTGGGCTCAAGCGATCCTTCTGCCTCAGCCTCCCAAGTAGCTGGGACTACAGGCATGCACCACCACGCCCGGCTAATTTTTTCTATATATTTTTAGTTGTCCGATTAATTTCTTTCTATTTTTAGTAGAGCCGAAGTCTCGCTCTTGCTCAGGCTGGTCTCGAATTCCTGAGCTCAAATAATCCTTCCGCCTCGGCCTCCCAGAGTGCTAGGATTACAGGCGTGAGCCACCGCGCCCGGCCTTTTTGCTTGTTTTGAAATAGCAAATTAATAGTCATGATCTGCTTCTTGAGCTTATCTTTCCTGTGTACTTTTATTTCTGGCAGCAATATTAGTCTCTCCCTCCTTTTCTTTCTCTCTCTCTCTCTCTCTCTCTCTCCTCCCTATCCCCTCTCTCATAGGTTTGTCTTGGATTTGATCTCAGTACGTTTCTGCTGTTCATTTTTAAGTGAAATTAATTTAAAAGAAAATTTTATGTGCAAAAAATATGTGTAAAAAATTACAGTCTTAGAGATTTCTTATAAACAAATAAAATGAAGTTCTGAATAAATAGCCAAAGGCAAGAAAGGCAATAAACAAAAAAAGAAATTTAAAAATGGTTAATATAAACACATGGAAAGATATTCAACTTCACTGGTAATAAATAATGTAAATTAAAATAAGGTAGGTGGATCAGTGAGTATTTGAGGAAATGGGCATTCCCATATTCTGCTGTTAGAAGAAAATTTTGGTATAAACTTCCTTGAACTCTGTTTGGCAGTATTTATTTATCAAGAGTCTTAGTAATACCAAATCCTTAGAACCAGTAATCCTATTTTTAAAAACCTATTCTGAAAAAAATTTTCAGAGTTGTAGTTAAAGTATAATGCTCATGGATGTTTGTTGCCAACAATTAGGAACATAAAAGTTCATAGTAAAATGTTTAAAACAATTATAATAATTTACATAGTAGAATATTATGCAGTACTAAAAAATTATTTTGTAGAACATTTAATGATGTGTGAGAATGTAAAAAGGATACAAAATTCTATATATCTGGTTTAAGAAAAAATATATGTGCATATAATAAAAAACAATGTTTTCAGCAGTTCTTTCTAAGCAATAGAATTATATATGCTTTCTATTTTTTCTTTTCAATTATTTACTATATTTTCCAATTTCCAACAGGGAACATGTGTTACTTTTATAATTTAAAAAATATTATTAAAAATTGTGCACTTTTAGAAAAGAAAATTATAGTATTGAATTAATAGATTTAGTTCCTACCTCTGAAGATGAACATTTTTCAATCAGGCTATGGGTTCAACAGTATAACCTAGAAGCCTATATATTAAGAAGTGCATTCTGTTTCTTGGGGACAAGTTATCTTGCCAATTTCTTTGTGCTCTCTCTCCTACGAAAACAAACACTGCCACTGTATGTTACAAGGGTGAAGTGTGAATTAAGAGAGAATTACTAAAATGAAATACCTGTAGCTCTTTAGGTAAATACATATGTTGATATCATTACTGTAATATAATGACTGTTTAGGTTTTCTGTGAGGATACATAAAGTGTATGAAGTACTTAGAGAATGATAGAGAAAAGAACTTTATAAATATAAATCATGATTTTCTTAGCATCATTTCTATTTGTATCTGTTGCAGTATAACCTTGAATACTTGGATGCAAGCCATAACCATGTGATAACCCTTGAGGGATTTAGAGGTCTGATGAAACTAAGGCACTTAGACTTGAGCTGGAATCAACTGAAAAAATCTGGCGATGAAATAAATATGTTATGCAAACACACAGCAACCCTTCTCACTCTTGATATTCAACATAATCCATGGCAAAAGGTATGCGACAGACATGTTTATAAAAAAGCACTTTTATTTCAAAGCCATTTCTCACTACTTTACTATTCAGTAATAGCTAGACATAGGCAAACTATCTTTGCTTTTCTAGACTTTAAATCTTTCATAAATTAAATTTAGTGTAGTGATCAAATAAATCAAATGTTACTATAAGAAAAGGCTATACCTTCATGTCAGATTTTTTGTAACCCCTAAAAGTTTGAGAACATTATTGCTTTGAGTCATTGATGTCATTGCTGTTTGCAAACCTCCAGAGAGTTTACATAGCTCAGTATGCCAGAACCATACTGTAATGAGAAATAGGAACCGATGATAATATAATATAGTGAGAGAAGCATACTATTAAAGAAGAAACATAATTTGATTTATAATATTTAATTTACAATCTGTAGTTGAGAAACATGTTTTATAATTTTACTTTGCATTGTTTCTATTATTTGTTCTCTAAGTCCAGAAATCACCTCTCCTCATAAACTGATAGAGTCTTCTGTTGTAAGAAGAAAGTTGATTGAACATTTTTTCTCATCACAAAATACATAGATTAACACTAAGTAATTTCCATATTCAAGAACCATATTGAAGCATATTTTCAAGTATTTAAAATAAGCCCAAATTTATAACTTCACTAATCTTCCTTTCTCTGCTTTTAAAAGATATATATAAGGCAGTGTGCAACATTTTGAAAAGAAACTAAAGCATACTTGGTTCTATTAAGTTGGCCATATTACTAAGTTTATATTGTTGTATTTCTTCTTTCTTGCTCAGTAAAACTGAAGAATATTTTTCTTTTGCCAAAGCAGACTTCCTGGATGATCACAGTACAACTATCTTCCTGTTGCCAAATTGGATTGTCAAGCGCTAAAGATCCATAGTGAATCACACATGGAGATTGCTAGCTTACTGCTGATCTAGATAAACAGGAGTCATTGCAGTTGTTCTTTTAACACTTTTCACCACAGTCACTTTTCAACAGCTTATGGGATTTCCCCCCTTCATAAGAGTAGGATCTTCTACCTTCAAACAAAACATTAATTCTTAAATATAACTTAATTTCAACTATTATGTAAAGAATTAAGTTAAGCCTTTATTTTTAGATACATATATAATAAATAAAGAGATGCATAATTTTTAATTATGGAAAGGAATGAAGAAGCACTCATTTCCATGCCATAACATATATAATATTTTGTGAAAATTAACTTTTTGCTATTTTTCCCAAGCCAGACACATTGAGGCTAAGTGTTATTGGCAGATTAAAGACTCTTACACATTTAGATGGAGTCCTCATTTCTGAAGAAGAAGCAACAGAAGCGATGAAATTTATTACTGGAACAAGGATTACTCAGGTTGGATTTTATTGTTTAATATTTCTTGTGCTATTTGGAACATACAAATAATATTTCCCATACGCTTTTTCTGTCATTAAGATTTTATATTCCTTCTTAGCATGTGAATAAAAATTAATATATAGCAATCATATCACTTGATTTTTTTTTCTGTTTAAATGTACCCCATTTAAATACTAGCTAGTTGTATGGATTCTCCTGATTCATCCCTGAACACTACCCCCAAAAATACATCTAGGGTAACTGTTTTTTTCCTGGTCACCTGAACTCGCCAGAGTCCTTTCTAGAGCCTACATGAAAATAAGCTACTTTCTGAGGATAAGGTAAGCTTATAGGCCTTGAGAAAGCATTTGGTGAATTATCTACTTAGTATTGACATTATATGTGTCTGGCTGAAAAAAACAAAACTTACTAACATGGGAGGAGGGGGAATACTTTCATTATCCAGATTAAGAATGCTATACTTTAGCCATAGTAGCTTCAACATCCTAAATATCTCCAGTTATCTAGCTATTTACTCTTTGTAGGGTATTTAAATATTAATTCCTTAAATAATGCAATGTTTAATTTTGGATCTATTCAAAATGATAGAAAGAAACTTTTTCTTGGTAGAAATATAATTAACACCCCTGAAGAAGAGTTGGGAATTTATCCTGCTAGAAATCAGAATCTACTGAACTCCTTTAAGACAATGTGGTATTGGCACAAAGTTAGTCAAATAGACCAGTTGAACAGAATAAAATGCCTAATATAGACCTATTCATCTGTGGAAACTTGATAAATAACAGAGTTGCCTTTGCACATCAGGGAGGCTATTCAATAAAAGGCATTGGGACAAGTACATTAAAGACTTCACTGTAAAAGGCAAAACCAAAAATGTTTTTGAAGAAAACATAAAAGATTGTCATTATGATCTTGAGTTACTGAAGAATTTATTAGGCAAGAAACAAAGAGCATAAACCATAAAAGATTGGATTTGTCTACATTAAAATAAATATATCTTTTCCTCAAAGAAAGTGAAAAGACAAGCTACATACTGGGAAAAGAAATTTGCAATGCAACTGACAAAAGATATTCTTTATATATCCAGAATGTATAAGGAAAAAGACAACCAACTGAACAGAAAAATGAGCAAAAGATCTGAACAAATACTGGAGAGGAAATTGGGACGGCCAATTACCCTAGGAGAAGATGCTTCACCACATTAGTATTCAAGAAAATGAACATTAAAACCATAATCACCTACCAATTATTACCAATTTTATAGGTTGGCAAAAATCGTAAAGCCTGACAATACCAAGTTGTGGCAAAGCTATAAAGTAAAGTTATATATATATATATATATATATACATACTTGCTATACATATACATACAACCCAACAATTTTACCTAGGGGCATATAATGTAAAGAAACTCTTGCATTTATATACCATGAGACATGCACAGGAATATTCATGACAGCAGTGTTTATAATAGCAAAAACTGAATCAACCCCAATGATCATTGACAGGAAAGTTATTAAGGGAATACTATAGAGCAGTGACATATGAATGAACTATAGCTACATACAGAAGCATAGATGAATCTCATGACTACGACATTGAGCAAGTCATAGAAGAATACATATATATTATTCAATTTACATAAAGTTCAAATGAGTGCATGACTAAATAATATATTTTTATGGACACAACTATAGGACTATAAAGAAAGCAAGTGAATGGTAGACAAAAAAAAAAAATTGAAATAGTTATCACTTCTAAGGGGAAAGAGAGGAAAAGGCTTAGGATGGGGCCCAAGGGAGCTTGGGATTTCATGGGTAGATTATGTGGGTGTTCATGTTATAGTAATCCTTTCAGTTTTACAAATGTTATCTTGTATGTTTCAATATTTGCTAAAACAATAAAAGAGTAAATAATTAAAATGTATCTAGATATTGAAAACATTTTAAGGCAAAGGATGTATTATATTTTAAAATTATTTATTGGACCACTCATCTTCCCTAGGAAACAATACTTTTAACTATATGTAAATAACCTCTGTATGGTATTTCCTTTATTCATCTATTTTTTTGTTTGTTTCATTAGTTATCTCTCTTACGGCATTCCAGTACTAAAGAAGAGAGACCACGGATACTTAGTGTATGGCCTTCTGCCAAAATTCTGACACAGATTTCAAAGTTAGGACCACATTTACATCTGAGTGGAAACTGGTACTTGAAGGTAAAGGCCAATTTCATTAAATCTAATATAAAAGCTTAATTTAAATTGATATTTTAGTCAGTGTTGGTCTGTGTATCATCAAGAAAGCACAGATAGGTAAGGAGCAAAAAACTGGAAGAGACAAATTAAAATAGGGAGGGAACACTTAAAATCTACCCTCTTAGCAAATTTCAAGTATACAATACAGTATTGTTAACTTTAGTCATAGTGTTGTACATTACATCTCCAGAACTTACTCATCTTATATAACTGAAACTTTGTACCTCTTGACCAATCTCTCCCCATTTCTCCTTGCTCCCAGTCCCTGGCAACCACCATTCTATTTTCTGTTTCTATGAGTTTGACTATTGAGATTTTGCATATAGAGATCATGCAGTATTTAATTCACATATATACCTGTATCAAATCAAGTTGTATACCTTAAATATATACAATTTTAAATTGTCAATTATACCTCAATAAAGTTGAGAAAAAATTAAAAACACCAATGTTATTATTAGGAAAAAAGTAATAAATTGACCACATTCCAAAAAATGAAAATAGGGAGATCAAGTCGTGAGTTGTCATGGTACAGAGGCCTCGACTGTTGTAAACCATAAAATTGGAGATTTAGGATAAAGGAACACTACAAACTGGAGGGTAGATTCTGATAACATGTCAAAATAGGCAAGCAAACTTTAAAGGCTCAGAGCCAGAGAGCAAGCCCAATTTTGAGGGGCAGGGGATCAGGAATACTGGAAAGAGAATAGGGAACTGGACAGAATTCAGGCAAGGATAAGGGAAAAGGTTACACAGTACCAGCAGCTTCTTGCTGCATTAGGTGCCCTTATACCTCTTGACAAAGATAGAAACTGGGGCTAAGTGAAGCTAACCCTTGAAAATGGAAGATATTAGTGGTATTATTTTTATTACGGGATATATATAGATTCTGAGCTGCAATGAAGGCCTAAGGACAGCCTTGGCTGACCCCATAGCAAGTTCTGCAATTAGAATGGCTCTTTAAATTTGTCTCAAGTTGGGCTGAGATGGTCAGGCCCTTATATCTCTCTATCATTGGCTGTGGGCCAACCTAGGAAGGCGTGTGACCTTGGGCGAAGCAGCTCTCTCAGCAGAAGGGGCCGACAGCTGAAGGCTTTCTGCCAACAGCACTGCCAGCAGCTGGGACAAGTCCTTCACTGCAGTGGGACTGACTGGCATATCACAGTGTCAATAATATCGTATAAGTCCTTCTTGGAGTTACAGTCTTGTCAAATTTTACTTTTTTATAAACTAAGACCTTCATAATATCTTTAGTCTCTGAAGGAATTCTTTTGATGTTTACTTCTCACATTCGAATTACTTCATTAGCCTTTTTTAAATCTTATAACATTGATTGAATTTACTTTTTAAGATACAGAAGTAACATGTAATGTGAATTATTCTACAGATAACTGCCTTACATTTAGATGGACAGCATCTCTTTGAAATCACAAATTTAGAAAAATTGAAAAATTTGAAATGGGCATCATTCAGCAACAATAACCTCACTAAAATGGAAGGCTTGGAATTCTGTGTTAATTTGGAAGAACTCACATTAGATGGAAACTGTATCTCAAAGATAGAAGGTAAGGAACTTGTGAACTTTGAGGTGTCAAAATATGAATGTCCAAACACCAGGGCAAAAAATTAATAACACTGAGGACAGAGTTTTTGAAGAGGAAGATTTCTAGAGGAGTTCCAGGAAGATTTATGGAAGAGTATTATAAATACCTATGTGAGGTAATGATTAATTAGCTAGATTTAGCCATTTCATAATGTATATACTTCAAAAATCATGTTAAATAAGATAAATACATATAATATTATCTGTCAAATTAAATAATTAAAAATAAATAGATACCAATGAGTAGGATTTGTGACTGACTGCTATATATAATCAGCCCCAGCAAGCTGACTTTCACCTCCTCTGCCTTCTCTCTCTTCTCCTCTGTGCCAGTTTACAATCTGTTACCAAACCTAGCACATACAAACTGGTGAGTCATTAATGTCTGTAAAGTTGAACAAATGAATGAATGAAGGTATGCTTTTGAAAAAGATAAAGGAGACCACTTCATTTTTCAAAATATATAATTAAGGTCATATTTGGAAATTTGAAGATTTTAACAACAATGAAAATTTTATTCATTAGAGGTTGAAAATTAAATATAACCCTTTGTATGAATCTAATAAAAGTACAATTAAGCAGCTTTAGTAATGTCTTGATATTGAGACCAATATAATATGTTTTATTTGACTGTTTAAAATTCAATATTAAAACATATCTTTCTGGACCAGAGAGAATAAAAAAGACTTTTCCTCCCTTCCTGCTTCGAAGCTTCTTAGATTCTTCACTTCTTTTGGGTTTATGCTTATACGCAGCTAAAAATCATGAGTTAAGAGGGTATATATTAAGTTAAATATTTTCTGACTCCTTCCCAGCTTTATTTTATTCTTACCCTCATTTAATGCTTGAAACTTGGAAAGAAATTGAAAGAAACCTTCCATGACTTGCTAACAACTTTCTCCTGTTCTCCCTCTCCATCTACTCAAAGGGGTACCTAAATCCCAGGAATTAAAACATAATATGCCCACAAGTGTGCACCATTTGAAACGGGGAATATATGTGTGTGTGTGTGTGTGTGTGTGTGTGTGTGTGTGTGTCTATACACACACACACCACCCACAAACATACATAGTTACCTAAGCAAAGAATATTTCTGTATGTGCATTTCGGTAACATAATTGTCCTTGTCAAGGAGGGAAGGTAAGAATTAGAAATCATGGCTGGAAAAAAGATAATTTATACTCTATTCACTTTTGAATTGGATTATTTTTAGCATGTGTGTACACTATATTTTTCATAAAATAGAAAATTTGATTTAAAGAATTATATATAAAATCAAGTATTAAATATCTTTAAAAATAGCAATTTTATTATATTTATTTTAATGACTATTAATAATATGTTTCTAAAACTTTCTTGGTCATAAAAATCACTTGGGATACAGATTCACAGGTCTCTCCTCTGTTGATTTCAGTTGAGTAAACCTGAGGTCAGCTCAGGCATCTGTGTCTAAAATCATTACCAGTCTTCTGTTCCCATACAGTTGGGAGTTAGTTTTGCTTTGTATATACAATTGAGAACCCTATTTCCCTTTCATTTCCCTCTATAAAATCTATTAAAGGGAAGAAACCCTCCGATCTGTATTTTTCTTACACCTACTTTTCAGAGAAGATAGCTACTCCTATAAAATTTAACATAAATTTCTCTTATTTTTCTCCAGACATGGGTAGCTTTCATATCCATTTAATGATTTTTGCTTTGATGGTTTTATCCTAGCTTGCCCTAGATTGTTTTACTTTCAGCTTACATAGTTCCCCTATAGAGGCTGTTGTGAAAGGGGAGTACAGATAAAATTTATGGAGGAACAGTTATTTGCCAAAAGCTATAACTGATGCTTTTCAAACATTATTCCATTTAATTTCATAGCCCCTTGGAAGTAGATTTCAGATTTCATTCACTTTATGGATGAGGAAACTGAGGCTCAGACATTACATAATTTACCTCTGGTCCCAAATCTAGTAGTGATACATTTGAAACCAGCTATGACTCTAAAGTTCTTATCTTTCACCTGCACCATCCTGCCTACAGTTAGTTATAAAGTACCTACAGTACATAATATACATAGGAGTTAGATTGTGGTAAGAGATCCCATTTTCTAAACTTCTGTCTTAGGGTACATCTAAGCGTACAAAGGTAGAAGTAGTCTAAATGATTCTTTTTAATATAAATGATACCATAATGAGTACTACTTTCCAGATTTGTACTCTAGTTCCTTACCCTTAATGTTTTAAAATGAGAGCTGGTGGTTATTTTGAGTTTGTAGAGCCTTGAGTTGTCATGATGGTAAAAATCATAATTAATTATATCATTTAAAGGTTATGTGAAAGAGAAATTCAGTATTTTCTACATAATGCCTTTCCTTGACACCTAAGAAGAATGAATCTACTTAGAAATCCAAAATTATAATTTAATGTATGAGATGGGACTTTATTATATACAAGATTTTATCCTTCTGAAACAAAATAAAAAATAATGATGGTTAATATTATAGTATTCTTAAAGCTACTTGAACTTAGCCATTTGATTAACAATAAAATTACTAGCCAGTTATTTTTTTGAATTAACCTTTTAGTGCTATCTGAATCTTTTCTTGGATTTATTTTTCTAGGTATTTCCAAGCTCACTAAATTAACCCGGCTCAGCATAAATAATAATCTTCTCACTGGTTTGGAAAAGCATACTTTTGATAACATGCTTCATCTTCACTCCCTTTCTCTTGAGAACAACAGAATCACATCATTGAGTGGTTTACAAAAAACGTTTACTCTAGTCGAATTATACATAAGCAATAACTATGTTGCTGTCAATCAGGAGATCTATAATTTAAAGGTGACCATCTGGGGTAGTAATTTCTGTTTTTTAAAAAAATATTTATTGTTTCTTTATACTATGAAAGTAATACATGTTAACTGTAGAGAATTTGGAAAATGTAGAAAAATATAACAAGAAAATTAAGAATAACAAAGTTTATTAAAATGCAGTTGCATTTAATTTATGTATATATACAAATATATGTATGTGTAACCATAATGCCTTCAATTTGATAACCTTATGGGGTAACTTTTTTTAAAATACTCAAGTAAAATAACCCAAACCCATGCCTCCTAACTTCGTGCCTTCTTCAATATTTCCAAGTAGTCCTAACCTAGTTGGGGAGTAGGATTCTTTAACATTCTCCTGTTCTCAGTACAATTCTTGATTATCTCTCACTGTTCTTACCAGTAGCCCAAACTCAAGTCACCTTTGCTCAGATTTGCTTTCTTTAATTCTCCCAAAGAAACCACTAATTCAAGGCTACTGTGTAACAGAATTTACTAAAGGTTTGAACAAAATAGAGGGTTTCTACTACACAGAATAGGAATTTATTTCAAATGTAATGTGTGACTTCATTGTTTCTAAAGCTCAATGACCATTTCCTAACACTGTGAGTCTTACATTGGCCTTTCCTTTTGCTGATACCATATTGCTAGAACTTTATCTCCTACTAAAAACTTATGTCCATTCCCTATCTTTCCTTCTCCCTATCCTTTTCCCCCAATATAACTACTACTTCTAGAGCTATAGAGACAATCTAATCAACAACAATTTCAGCAACAAAAGAAGCAATTTTACATTTTTATGCACAGTAGCTTTATTCAGTCCTGTCTTAACCTCTCCCTTCCATACCTACTCAGGACCCTTCCTTCACAACAAAGGCATATCAAACTGTCTGGTCTAATACGAAAGCACATTTTCCCTTAAGATGAATTCTGCTACCCTTTAGAAGGTAGAAGCACTTCAGTTTTATCCCTTTTTGAATGGCAGTGTCTTTTATTCCTGTTATATCTGTATACGCACATACATAACATTTAATAGGCTGTAATTCCATAAACAAAGCATATTGTCTTAAACATAGCAAAGTTCCCTCTAAACCCTTACCACTGGTAGATAATATATTTGGCACCAGTATCCTAAAAGGGATTCTGATCATATAACATAGACCATGTATTGTACAAAATTATGCCTTAGTGGTCTAAAAGGGTAACCTTTGCACTTAAAAGTACACTCAAAAGCATTCAAATCCTATGAAATGATAGATAATTCAAATATTAAAATTCAAGCATGGTTAACCTCTTAAAACAGAAACTTAATGGAGTGCTTTATATATACATATATAAAATATGTATTTTTATTACCTTAGGGTTTATGCAACTTGGTCATTCTAGACATGTATGGAAACATTGTTGTATGGAATCAAGAAAACTACCGGTTGTTTGTAATATTTCATCTTCCAGAACTGAAAGCTTTGGATGGAATCTCAATTGTAAGTTATTTTATGACTTAGAGCATTTAGTTCAAGCTGTGTATTCACATATGCATACGCCATAATAATTTTGAACATTGCTTTATCACTAGCATGATACCCAAACATACTATGCCTATTAAAATCCAGGTCTCCAAAGCTCATTTTATATTACATGCAGGTTTTAAATTTTTCTCATCTGGCCAATTCTTAATTGTCTGAATTGAGGTGGAATGGGAAGGAAGATGCTGCTTGTGGCTGAACGCACTGAATTCAGTGCCTAAAAAATAAAGAGCACAATTTTATGAGACAGGATAGAAAAACTATGCTCTGGAGCCCTACCATCCTCTTGGACCTAAAAACAGCTTCCTATCTTCTGGAAAAATTTAGTTGTTAATAATTAAGAAAAATATATTCCAACCAACAAGTGTAGTGAGCTGTAAAGAAAAGTAGACACAGAACTCAGGACCGAATGTGAAAGCAACATTTGGACACTTGAATTGTGTATCAAGCAAGTTCATACAGGGCTCCTGATTTCCACGTAACAGGGTAAGTATGTGAAAAATGTGCAAGAATAAAAGGCTCCCCTGTGTAATGTTGCCTAGCTCCCATCAGACAATAAAACTCATTACATTTTCTAGAAAATTGAAAGACAGTTCATGATTATTTGGTACTCTGAGGTACTCTGAAAAGATTACTAATCCCAGCCCTACTTTTTTCAGGACTCTCCCAAGAATGGAGATTAAAACATTCTCACTCCAACATATACAAGTTCCCTAGAATCTTGTATGCTGGGTTTTATTTATTAACAGTTGTTAACTTTCATTGAGGGATATTTTAAAAATAGTCTTTTGAATCTAGTATTGCATATACTCTAAAGATGTTGAGGGTTTTATCTTTCCTATTTCTCTCTGCCCTCATTAGCAGCCCCACATGAGAAAGTACTTTTAGAAATAAGTGTAGGAAAAACATTTTCCCCTGAGGAAGAGTTATGTTCTGCTGTCTGATAATGTGTATTATTTAATTACTTTTCTTTTCACTTTCACTACCTCAAAACTCAGGGCCAAATTTATGAAATTAAAAACTGTATAGGTTCTTATGGTCTGTCCTAGGGTTTCTAACCCTAGTTTTTATCTATTCTAATTTATATTGTTCCTGATCTTGATTTTCATTATATATGATTTGAATTTTACTATTTGATTATGTGTGTTTCCTGTAGCTGCCACAAGTTCTTTGTGAAATGAAGCAGAATATAGATATATGAATTAATAATGGGACATGAAGAATTTAGACTTTAAATGAGAGGTAATGGGAATGCATTGGATTTGAAAGACAAGGAAAAGGAAGAGTAAAAGATGTCTACAAGGTTTGAGTCTATCCTGATAAAAGATATCATAACAGAATATGAAATACAGGAAGAAAAGCAATTTTCAGGAATAAGATGATTAGTATTGGACATGGAGTTTTATATGACAGTAGATCATCTGACTTGAGATGTCAAGCAGGCAGTTGAAATTATAAGACTAAATTTAGATATGAAAATATACTTTACACTTGTGTAGACTTAGAAGTAATTTGAAGAGAGCTGATAGTTAAAACCAAATGCAGACATACGATCGTCTAAGGAAAGAGAGTAGAGAAAGTAAAGAAATCTAAGTGAGGATTTAATACTTTTACTTATGAAACATAGGAAAAGAAGCTATGAAAAGTGGGTGCAAAGGGAGGTAAACGAGCAATATAATCCTAGAGTGTTTGAGATGTAAATGGACTTTAGAAATGACATAGTCTAAACCCTTTATTTTATGGATGAGCACAGAGAACTTCATAGAAGTTACATGGCTGTGACTCTTCAATGGCAAATCACACGCAGCTGAGACTCATTCTCTGTCTAAACTCTCATATAATCACATTGCCTTCTTTGGAGTAAGAGTAGAAACCAAGGGTGGACAGAGACTAAGAAGAGCCGAAGAGCAGTCTGGGTAGTTGTGTTTTCATTTTATCTCCTCTTCCTACATCTATTTTTAAAAGTTTATTTTTTACATTGAGAATACATACTCTAAATTCAGATAGGAAGTTTTAATGGAGTAGAAAACAAGAAGGGAGTTTGAGTAAAAATAGAATGACATCAGTTTTATTTAAGTCAAGGTCAAGCCATTTGACTAAAATAGGTTGGCAAACTATGGCCCTTGGGCCAAATGTGGCCTACCACCTGTTTTTGTAAATAAAATCTTACTGGAACACATTCATTCCTCTTTGTTTATATATAGTCTATGACTGCTTTTACACTATAATGGCAAAATTAAATAATTGTAACAGAGAACCTGTCGTCCACAAAGCCTAAAATATTGACTGACTTTTTACAGGAAAAGGACAGAAAAAGTTTGTCAACTCCCAATTTAGAAGGACTCTAATCCAATGTCTGAAAAATGCAAAAGCTACAGTATTTCTAAAGCTCAGTTAATGTTTTTAAACTTATTTTGAGATTGTATTATTTTGGATTCAACCAGAGAAGCAGAGCTAGTATGAGATACATATATATATATATGTATCTTAATAATTGTGGGGGCTCCCTAAGCAAGCCCAAAATCCATGTCAGGCCATCAGGAAGGGAAGATTGCGGGCAGGCTGGAACTCAAAGGCATGAAACAAAGCTTCTGTTCATAGGTGGAATTTCTTTTTTTTTTTTTTTTTTTGAGACAGAGTCTCCCTGTGTTGTCTGGGCTAGAGTGCCGTGGCGTCATCTTAGCTCACAGCAACCTCAAACTCCTGGGCTCAAGCGATCCTCCTGCCTCAGCCTCCCGAGTAGCTGGGACTACAGGCATGCGCCACCATGCCCGGCGAATTTTTTCTATATATTTTTAGTTGTCTGATTAATTTCTTTCTATTTTTAGTAGAGACGGGGGTCTCGCTCTTGCTCAGGCTGGTTTCGAACTCCTGAGCTCAAACAATCCGCCCGCCTCGGCCTCCCAGAGAGCTAGGATTACAGGTGTTAGCCACTGCGCCAGGCCAATACGTGGAATTTCTTAAGGAAAATTCTTTCTTTCAGGAAGTCTCAGCTCTGCTTTTAAGGCCTTGCAATTGCTTGAATCAGTCCCACGAGTGCCTCATTAACGGTCCACAGACATCTCATTATTACCAGGTGGAAGTGGGAATCCAGGCTTTCCATGTGGTCTTCAGTAAAATATGGGGGGGGCGGGTATGGGCGTGCATCACTGCTGGGAAGGGATCGAAGTTCAGGCTCAAATTCAGCAAGCAGATGATGGAGGAGTGCCTTGTTACAGATGGGCTAAGGTGAAAGTCTAAGCAGCCCATTCTGCATTTACTGGTGGGGATGGAGTTGGGGCCACAGTTTATTATGTGATGTTTAGGCTGGAGTAGACATATTATTGTCTAAAAGTTTTTTATTTTGCTAGGCTTCCTTTTTTCTGATCCTTTGACTAGAGAAAGCGGCCTTTTGTGGACTTTGGCTTGTTTTCTCTTGTTGATATTTCTGAGTTCCTGGCTTCTCCACCACCCACTCTGGCATGTATGAGGCAAAAAGAAAATCTAGCGTATCATTCCTCAAGTCCCAAGGTCCCCAGCTGGTTGCTTTCTTCTCTGCACCTTTCAGTATTTTTATGTTTGTCTTACATATAATGTGTAGAGGTTTTAGCTGCACTTAGTAGGAGGAATAGGGAGAAATGAGTCTATCCCATTTTACCTGAAACCAGAGAATTAGTGTGATTTAGTCATCTGTAAGGACAATTATTTTCTAAATGTCTTCATATAGGAACCACCAGAGACTGAGAATGCAAAAGATTTGTTTGGTGGCAGACTAACTTCTGACATGATTGCAGAACGACAAGGACATTCCACTTTCACCGAAATGCAAGAACTAAATTGGACTTCATCATCTATCAGGTACAATCATTTTATTATATGCTTTTTGACATTATAATCAAATATGTAATTAAAATTTTTCTGAAGTTCCTATATTTATACATCTTATTTAAATATAACCAATAATTCAGAAAATCATCTACCCTACTTCAATATCTCATACTAACTTTACCACCCTTTAAATACATTAATAATTTTTATTATCAGAGACTATGATTTAACACGTCATAAATTTCTTTCTTTAGATTTTCTGTTTCTCTTTTCTTTCACAACCAAGTTTTTAAAGTTAGAAATACTAGATTTGGTCCTCACATTTTATCACTCTAATCCAATGCAATCTTATTTCTACTGTCACATTTCTGTGATACTATTCTCACAAATGTCATCACTGTCCTCCTGGTTAACAGACACAGTGGATTATTTTTAGTTCTTATCTAACCTGACCTCTCTGAGTCATATAAGAATGTTGACTCCTCCTTCCTTGTACTTCTTATCTTTTTTTCCCCCTGTAATTTCACATTTTCAATTTTTCTGTAAACTTCTTCAGTTTTCTTTATGAGTTCTTACTGTCTGGTATTGTCCTAACCTGAATATTCAGTTGCTCTCTGGATAGCACCTTGGAGACAACATCTGCCTGCTGTTGCCCAGGCCAAAAAAATCTGAGAAAAATCTTAGTTATTTCTTTCTTTTCTTTGTCCTACATTTTCAGTCATCACCAAGTTCTTCAGTATGTCTCATATTCCTTCTTTCTGCAGTCATAGCCATTGGCCTAGGTTGGTGATTTTTTATTGTTTGTCTAATATAAACCTTCCTTGACAACCCATCTAATATGCATACTATCTTCTAAGATGCAAGTTTTATCAGATTACTTCCCTTCTCAGCATTGTTCAGTAGCTTTCCATTATTTACAAAAGAAAATTTAAAATTCCTTTGTGTGACATAGAAGACCCTTAATTACCGATCCATTTTTATCTCTTGGAATCCTTATCTTTACTGCCCATGACAATATATACTTCAGAAATTCTGAAATATTCTAGTTACTGAGTCTTAATCACAAGATGCTGTTTCATGTTTCATGTTTGTTTCTGCCTCTGTTTGTGCCTGTTGTACTGCCTGGAACTCTTTTCTCCCAATTTGCCTGACAAATACCTACAATTGTCATCTCAAGATTTTTCTCCTATGTGATGTCATCCTTGACTTCCTTAAATAGGTTTTCTTTCCTTGAAATTCCATTACACCTAGTATAGCATTTTTCATCTTTATTTTAGTTTTTCTGGCTCCCACTTTTTGAGGGCAGAAACAGTTTCTTTCATATTTGTTATAGCCATTCCAAACACATTGTCTACACTTAGGAAATACTAATGAAAATATGTTAAGTGAATGAATGACTTACTAATGAATAAAAGTATGTCATAAATTGTAACTTCAAGTTTAGGATTTATTTAAAGAAGTGAATAGGGAAAGGCGATTTGCCATTATCCTCTTCTCTGCTATGGCTCAAGTGAAGGTAGAACAGTTATATAGCTAGGGACTAGGAATCAAGCATTCTCTTTAATTACCAAAACATTCTTACAAGGTGGAATGCCATAAAAGTTTTCAGGAGATCCCATAGAAAACTGTTTTCAAAGACCTTACCTGCTTTTCTTTTGCTTTCCCATCTCTAACCCTGTCCTGGCATTTCAGAAATAACCTATTTGATATATACGCTCTGAAGTTTATAACATGAACATCTTATGATTTACTATATCAACTTCATTATGATTTCATGAACATGTATGTGAATTTATAAAGAAGTTGGAGGTTTATTTTATATGTTTTTTATGATAGTGCTATGTTTATGTGGCAATAGATGTGTTTTTGAAAGCAATCAAATTCTGTATCATTTTCTTACATATGTTTCCCAGCAAAAATGTGTATTTACCTGATAATTTGACCCATACATTTCACATTAAAGGCAATTATTTTTCATAGAATTTGTCAGATGAGATTTTTTTAATGCCTTTGGAAATTGTACATGGAATAACTCACCCTTTCCTACATTTTTCCTATCCTATTAAAATAATAACTATATTTGCTTTGTCTAAATTCAGAACTGTGGATTTGATTCCAGTTGATCAGTTTAGAAATGTGTGTAATGTGAATCTACAGAACAATAATCTTACCTCATTTAGTGGATTAATCTATCTGCCTAATGTGAAGGTGAGTCACTGACAAATTTTTTTTTAATTTCAAGCTTTTCAATGAAAGTTGTTATCTATTCTACTTTGGACTAAAATGTATTTCCATGTTATTAAAGTAGAGAAATTATTATTAAAGTTATTTTAAAAAGTTATTTAAATTATCATTTAAAGTTATTAAAGTAGAGAAAGTTTTTTTTGTTGTTGTTGTGCTTTTTACTAAGCAAGAAAAAGTATTACCTTCCAAAGTTATTTTGGTTTGACTTCAGTTTTCTGTGATTATTTTATCTGCTGTAAATTTTATTCTGCATTAGGAGACAGGATGGAAGGCTACCTCTATAGTGGGCAGGTATGGAATGAAGTTGAAGATACCAAGGTGCTTAAAGCAGCCTCATTGCCTCCTTTCCTATTGCCTTGACTCAGGCATCTACTAAGGCCATTTAAACATAGGGAAACCCTTAGTCCCTTCCACTAAGGGGTTATTTTATCCTTGATTGGGCTTGGAGAAATCAGGAGTGCAGATTGAGAAAGTTGAATAGCTTTCTAGGATCTCCATTATTTTATCTGAAGTGTTGTAATTTCCCAGCATGTCAGATAATCAAAAACACACTCAGGCCAGATGAAATGGCTTACAGCTATACTCCTAGCTCTTTGGGAGGCCAAGGTGGGAGGATCATCAGAGGCCAGGAGTTCAAGACCAGCCTAGGCAACATACCAAGACCATATCTCTATAAAACAAGTTTAAAAATTAGCCAGGCATGGTGGCACATGCCTGTAGTCCCAGATACTTGGGATGCTGAGGCAGGAGGATTGCTTGAGCCCAGGAGTTTGAGGTTGCAGTGAGCTATGCACTGTAGCCCAGGTAAGAGAGCAAAACCCTGTCTCAAAAAAAATTCAAAAATAAATCCAAATAATTTTGGATATAAAAATTTGTTATTTTAAACATTAATGTTATTAAATTATGTGGTATATTACATATTTTATCCATACCATTTTTAATAGTTTCTAGGATGTCTGATTAGTAAGATATTCTTTCTGTAGGTCTTATGCCTCAACTATAATCATATTGAATCAATCATGCCCAGAGTAAAACCTCAGATGCATTTAACCAACAGACAACTACTCTACCAGAAAGTGGCTTCAAGTGGCTATGGACAGCAAGGAACTTCAAAAACAAACAGGTACTATCCTTGATTTTTACAATTACAAATAATTTTGGCTAGTAATTTAAAAAGCAGTTAATCCCTTGCCCTCCTGATTACAAGCCCACAGCCATCACCATTTCGAGAGTTTAATGAGCTATGCCCCACCGTCAGCCTGAGTTCAAGGTACATGGCTACAGCTGCCACTTAGCCAGGAATAGAAAGGGGAGACCAAGTTTTCCTAATCACATTTGTACAATACTACCACCTTGTTACAGGGGGCTATGGGACTGCGGACTAGCCTGCCCAATCCATTGCAGCTACCAGTAATACTAACACAGACCAGTTGGGTCCTTGTGGATGGCTTCACTGTCACTACCACCTCACACTGCACACCAGCTTGCTCTGGGGCTTGAGAACCTTCCCACACATCACACACCTGCCCTCTGCTTCCACTACTAGTTTCTGAGCAAGCCTCCTCCTAAAGGCCTAAGAATTGGCCCCATAGGATGCACTAACACCATTGCCAGCATAATCTGCTTTGGGTCCTAAAATCAGGCATACTTAGCCCACTGCTTCCACCACTGGGGCCCAAAGACTGGTTCATCTTACATTCAAGTCCCCAGCAAAACTTCACCGCAGCCTCAGCTAATAACTGTTCCCTAAGCCACCCAGGAAATCACAGATACCACTGACCCTGTGTACTAAGGATAAGTGGTATCTGCCTAAGAAACCATACAAAGACCACACTACTGCAGGTACCCAAAATCAAAGCCAAAGTGTCCTACTCAACCAACAACATATATACATCTTCAGGCAAAAATTCTCCCCTTCAAAAACAATTCCAAAAAAATAGAACAAGTGACTGCCACATCATATGCTCAGATATCAATGGAAAGACATTGGAAACATGAAAAAGCAGGAAAATATGACACCACCAAAGGACTACAACAATTTTTTTCCAGTAACAGATCGCAATCAAAAAGAATTCCTCATAATGCCAGATAAAGGATTCCAAATGTTGATTCTACAGAAGCTCAATGAGATACAAGAAAAACAATACAAAGAAATTAGAAAATCAATTTAGGATGTAAATGAGAATTTACCAAGTAGATTGATATCTTAAAAAAAAAAACAGAAATTCTGGAGCTGAAAAATTAATTTAAGGACATACAGAATACATTGAAAGCTTCAAAAACATGTTAAACCAAGAAAGAATCTGAGAACATGAAGACAGGTATTTTGAAATAACCCAATCAAGCAAAAATAAGGAAAAGAGAATAAAAAAGAATGAACACAACATTCAAGATGTCTAAGACTACATAAAGTGACTGAACTTACAAATTATCAGTATTCTCAAGTGAGAAGAGAGATCAAAAAGTTTATAAACCTAATTTAAGGAAATAATCAATGAAAACTTCCCAAGACTAGCAAAAGAGTTAGACATTCAGATACAGGAGGCCCAATGATTCCCCAGGCAAATACACTGCAAAAAGGACTTCACCATGGCATACTATAATCAGAATAACTGAAGTCAAAGCAAAAGAGAGAATTTTAAAATTAGCAAGAGAAAAGTGTCTAGTGACTTATAAAGAGGCCCCATCAGACTAACAGTGAACCTCTCAGCAGAAACCTTATAGCCAGAAGACAATGGGATGGCATTTTCAAAATACTGAAAGAAAAAAAACTGTCAGCCAAGAATTTTATATCCCACAAGAATAAGCTTCATAAAGGAAGAAGAAATAGTCTTTCCCAGACAAGCAAATTCTGATAGAACTTGTCACCACTAGATAGTCATATAGGAAATGCTCACAGGAGCCTTAAACATGGGAATAAAAGGTCAATATTCACCATCATGAGAACACATAAAATATAAAACTCAGAGGTGTTATAAAACAATCACACAAAGGAGGAAAAGAATTAAATGGTAACATGACAGAAGTGCAGAAAACCACAGACAAAAAAAGAGAAAGAATTTATAAGACAACTAGAAATCAACTAACAATATGACAGAAACAAAGCCTTACATATCGATATTGATCTTGAACATAAATGAATTAAATGTTCCAGTTAAAAGATACAGACTGGCAGAATGGATAAAGAAAGGTGATCCAACTATATGTTCTTACAAGAAACTTACCTTACCCATAAAGACACATATAGACCGAAAGTAAGAGTAGAAAAAGATATTCCATGCAAACACAAAAGCAAGCTGGTGTAGCTATACTTATATCAGATAAAACAGACTTTAAACCAAAAACAGTTAAAGACAAAGAAGGTCATTATATAATGATAAAGGGATCAATTCAGCAAGAGGATATAATGATCATAAATATATATGTACCCAACATTGGAGCACCTAGATTCACAAAACAAATATTATCAGACCTAAAGAAAGATACAGACAGCAACACAATAATAGTGCGGCACTTCAGCATCTCACCACAGCACTAAACTGATATCAAGACAGAAAATCAACAGAGAAACATTGGTCTTAAATTGGACTTTAGAGCAAATGGACCTAACAGACATTTACAGAACATTCCACCCAAGAACTACAGAATATACATTCTTTTCATCAGCACATGGAACATTCTCCAAGATAGACCACATTTTAGACCACGAAACAAATCTTAACAAATTTTTAAAAATCTAAATATCAAGTAGCTTTCCAGACCAGAGTGGAATAAAGCTAGAAATCAATACAAAGAGGAACTTCAGAAACTATACAAATACATGGAAATTAAACAACATGCTCCTGAACAATCACTAGGTCAACAAAGAAATAAAGATGGAAATTTTAAAATTTTTTGAGACAAATGAAAATACAACATACCCAAACCTGTGGGATACAGGAAAAGCAGTGCTGTGAGAGAAGTTTATAGCATTAAATGCTTAGATCAAAAAAGTAAAATGATCACAAATTAACAACCTAACATTGTACCTCAAGGAACTAGAAACAAGAACAAACCAAACCCAAAGTTAGCAGGGAAAAAGAAATGACAAAGATCAGAGCAGAACTAAGCAGAGACCAAAAAAGGATCAACAAAATGAAAAGTTGGTACTTCAGAAAGATAGACAAAATCGATAAACCATGGGCTTGACTAAACAAGAAAAAAGGAGATACAATCCAAATAAACACAATCAGAAATGAAAAAGGAGACAACTGATTCCACAGAAATACAAAAGATTATCAGAGACTATTATGAACAACTATACAAACTCACAAAATAGAAAACCTACAGTAAATGGATGTATTCCTGAAAGTATACAGCCTCCCAAGATTGAACCAGGAAAAAATAGAACTCCTTAATGGACCAGTAATGAGTAATAAGATTGAATCAGTAATAAGAAAATTTCCCACCAATAAAGAAGCTCAGGACCTGATGGATTCACAGTCAAATTCTACCAGACATACAAAGAAGAACTAGTGCCAATCCTACTGAAACTGTTCCAAAAGATCGAGAAGGAGGGAATCCTCCCTAACTCATTCTACAAAGCCAGTATCACCTTAACAGCAAACCCAGGAAAGGATGCAACAACAAAAAAAAACTACAGACCATTATCTCTGATGAACATAGACATAAAAATCCTCAACAAAATACTAGCCAACCAAAATCAACAGCACATCATTATGATCAAGTGGGTTTCATCCCAGGGATGCAAGGATGGCTTAACATGTACAAGTTAATAAATACAATTCACCACATAAACAGAATTAAAAAACAAAAACCATATAATCATCCCAATAGATGCAGAAAAAGCATTTGATAAAATCTAGCTTCCCTTCATGATAAAAACTCTCAAAAAACTCAGCATAGAAGGAACATACCTCAAAATAACAAAAGCCATATATGACAAACCCACAATCAATATTATACGGAATGGGGAAAAGTTGAAAGCATTTCCCTTAAGAACTGGAACAAGACAAGGATGCTCAGTTTCACCACTTCTGTTAATATTGAACATAGTACTAAAAGTCCTAGCCAGAGCAGTCAGGCAAGAGAAAGAGCATCCACGTGGAAAAAAGGAAGTCAAATTATCTCTATTTGCTTATGATATGATTTTATACCTAGAAAACCCTAAGGACTCCTCCAAAAGACTCCTATATTTGATAAATGAATTCAGCAAAGTCTCAGGTTATACAATCAACATACAAAAATTAATAGCATCAACAATGACTAGGCTGAGAACCAAATCAGTAACTCAATCCAATTTACAATAGCTGCAAAAAAACCCAATAAAATACCCAGGAATAAATTTAACCAAGGAGGTAAAAGATTTCTATAAGGAGAATTACAGATCACTAATGAAAGAAATCATAGATGACACAAACAAATGGAAAAACATCCCATGCTCACGGATCAGAAAAATCAATATTGTTAAAATGACTGTATTGCTCAAAGCAATCTACAGATTCAATTAAATTCTTATCAAAATACCAATGTCATTTTTCACACAGTTAGAAAAAACAATTATAAAATTCATATGGAACCAAAAAATTGCCCAAACAGCCAAAGCAATGTAAGCAAAAAGAACATTAAAAGGCTACAGTAAACGAAACAGCATGGTACTGGCATAAAAGTAGACATGTAAATCAATGGAACAGAATACAGAAGCCAGAAATAAAACCATATACCTACATACAACTGATCTTTGAGAAAACAGACAAAAAGAAGACTGGGGAAAGGACACACTATTCAATAAATGGTTCTGGGAAAACTGAATAGCCATATGTAGAATAATAAAACTGGATCCCTATCTCTCATCACATATAAAAGTTAACTCAAGATGGATTAAAGACTTAAATGTAAGATTTGAAACAATAAAAATCCTAGAAGAAAACCTTGGAAAAACTCCTCTGGAGATTGGCCTAGGCAAAAAATTTATGACTAAGACCCCAAAATCCAATGCAATAAGAACAAAAAAATAGACAAACGGTACTTAAACTAAAAAACTTCTGCACAGCAAAAGAAATAATCAAAAAAGTAAATATATAACCTATAGAATGAGAGAAAATATTTACAAGCTGTGTGTCTGACGAAGGACTAACATCCAGAATACAGAAGGAATTCAAACAACTCAGCAAGAAAAAAAAACCATTAAATAGTGGGCAAATGACATGAACAGGCATTTTTCAAAAGAAGATATACATATGGCCAATAAACATGAAAAAATTCTCAACATCACTAATTATCAGGAAAATGCAAATTAATAGAACCACAACAAGAAGATGTTACTCCTATTAGAATGGCCATTATTAAAAAATCATAAAACAATAGATGTTGGCATAGATGTGGTGAAAATGGAACACTTACATGCTGCTGGTGGAAATATAAATTAGTACAACCTCTATGGAGATCAGTATGGAGATTTCTCAAAGACTAAAAGTAGACCTACCATTCAATTATGTATTCCCACTACTGCGTATCTACGCAGAGGAAAAGAAATCAGTATATCAAAAAGATACCTGTACTTGTATGTTTATTACAGCACAATTCACAATGGCAAAATATGGAATCAACCTAAATACCCATCAACTGATGAATGGATAAAGAAAATGTCGGTGTGTGTGCACATGTGTGTGTATGTATGTATCATGGAGTACTACTCAGCAATAAAAAAGAATGAAAGAATGTCTTTTGCAGCAACTTGGATGGAACTGGAGGCCATCATCCTACGTGAAGTAACTCAGGAACCGAAAAATAAATGCCACATGTTCTCACCTATAAGCGGGAGCTAAACTATGGCTATACAAGAGCACCCAAGAGTGGTATAATGGATATTGGAGACTCAAAAAGAGGGACTGTGGGAGGGGCTGCAGGATGAAAAATTATCTATGGGATACAAGGTACAATGCTTGGGTGATGAGTATACCTAAAGGCCATACTCCACCACCCTGCAGTATACTATACAATATGTACATATAACAGAACTTGACTTGGAACCCCTAAATCTATTAAAATAAAAATAAAAAATTTTAAAAACCATTTTGCTAGGTGAAAGAAGGCAAACAAAGAAGACCACATATTATACGACTCCATTTGTATAAAATATCCAAAATAGACAAATCCACAGATAGTAGGTTAATGTTTGCCTAGAGCTGGGTGGGGAGAGGGTGTAAGGGATGGGAGGTGATAGCTAAAGGATAGGAGATTTCCCTTTGGGCTGATGAAAATATTCTGGAATTAGCAGTGTTAAGTGTACAACTTTGTGAATACACTAAAAAACTCTGAACTGTATGCTTTAAAAGGGTATTTGAATCATATCTCAAGAAAATGTAAATAAGGCTTGGTCACCATAGACCCAGTTCAACCAATGTACATAAAGGTGAGAGTAAGTATCTGTATGTCCTTTCCTAGATATGACTGTTATTAAGCCATTTTCTCCCGACTCCAAACCTATACTTCCATATTCTGCTTTGTGATGCTTCAGCTGGGACTTTATACTCATTTCTTACTAAAGGGAGATTGCAAGGCAGGAAGGAGAGGAAAGTTCCACTTCCTATTTGCTTGCTGTTCCTGTCAGTATCACCTCAGCCTCAGTAACACTGGGCCTGGGGAGTGCAGTTGGTTCCACTTCCAGCCTCCAAGTCCTTTCAGCACTCCCAGAACCATTCCTGTGGTGCTCCTTTGATAGGAACCAGTAAGAGCTAGATAGTACTCCCTCCTGAGAGGGCCAACCCCACCTCTGAGGCGCTGATAACCCCTCAGCCACATCCTTTGTTTCTCATTCCTAGATGTGGTAGCTGCTTCCCCAAGTTACTGTCTCTGTGATACCTCAGTATTCCCTTCTTGCTCTTTCAGCAATCTAACCTTGTAAGCATTTCTCTATATTAAATACCTTATGTTGAAAAAAATAATAATAATAAATAAAAAGCAGTTAATCACATTAATGATAGCAGTAACACATTCCAGTGCATCCTTTTAGCTTATTTTTTTAATGTAAGGATGGATTTAATTTAGTTTTTCTAGGATTTTTCTATTACTTTTTTTATTTCAGAGTATTATGGAGGTACAAACTTTATTTAACAGCTACATGCCAAAAATAAACTTCACAAATAAAAATATACTCAAAATATTCGTTTGTCATTGCTTATCTCCTGCTTCCTCCATTTCATGCCTATATTGTAAATAAAGAAAAAAATCAAAAAACAAAAGAATATAAAGGCTTGTACTGTATGTTTAATAACCTTGAGTTTCTTTTTAAAAATTGAGATACAATTCACATACCACAAAACTCACCCTTTGTGTACAATTCAGTAATTTTTAGTATATTTACAAATTGTGCAACCATTACCACTATCTAATTCCAGAACATTTTCATCACCCCACAAAGGAACCCTGTATTCAGTTGCATGGACTTGGGTTTCTAGCGTTTGTTTTTTTTTTTTTTTATTTCTAAATTATTTATCTGGTCACTTAATGCCCCAGCACTGGTGAAAAAGATACTTCATGAAAAAGACAAGGACGTATCTCCCATCTTCCTATACATTTTTCATAGAGCGTCCATCTATCTATCTATCTATCTATCTCCAAGTCATAATACTTTCATCTCAGTTTTCCCAATGAAGACCATTCCTTGTGGTTTTTATCAGCTTTATTAAAGTATGATTTACATATAATAGAATTTACCAATATATGGGTATAGTTTAATGAATTTTGGCAAATGTATTCAGTCATATAACCACTACTACAATCAAAATACAAACTACTTCTATCCCAAAAAGTTCCCTCATATCTTTTTGCAATCCCCTTCCCCCAGCTCCTTCCCCCTGGAAAGAACCACTGATCTGCTATCACTATAAGTTTTACTAGAATTTCATATGATTGAAATTATATAGTAAGTAGTCTTTTGTGTCCAGCTTCTGTCACTTAGCATAATGCTTTTGAGATTCATCCATGTTTTTGCAAGTGTCAGTAATTCATTTCATTTTATTGCTGAGTAGTATTGCATTATATGGAGTATATGACAAGTGGTTTATCCATTTATCACTGATGGACATTTGGGTTGTTCCCAGTTTGAGGCCATTATGACTAAAGTTACTATGAACACTTCATTTATACACATCCTTTTTTGGAGCCTATTCATATTTGGCTTTTCTAACAGCTTTATTGAAGTGTTATTTACATACCTTGTTCATTCATTTTAGGTTATAATTCAATGACTTTTACTAAATTTATAGAGTTGTGCAATCATTACTGCAATACAATTTTAGAACATTACCATCACACCAGAAAGATCCTTCATGTCCATTTGCAGTCGATTCCCTTTCCCACCTCTAGCCCCAAACCACTTCTAATTTGCTTTCTATGGGGTTGTGTTTTCTAGATATTTCATAAAAATGGAACCATATAGTAGATAGTCTTTTCCATCTGGCTTCTTAACATAGTGTTTTTGAGGTTCATTGACATTGTGACATGTATTAGTAGTTCATTCCTTTTTATTGCTGAATATATGGATATTTCATTATATGGATATGCCACATCATATTTACCCATTCACTAATCCATTGGATTGTTTCTTCCTTTTAGCTCGTATGAATAATGGCTGCTATAAACATTTGTGTACAAGTATTAATATTTGTGTGCACTCAAATTTTCATTATGTTTGCCTTGGTTATATACCTATGAGTGGAATTTCTGGGTCATATGGTAATTTAATGTTTATTTACGAAATTAATAAACTGTTTTCCAAAGTGGTTGTACCATTTTTTATTACCACTAGCAGTATTTGAGGTTTCTGATTTCTCCACATCTTTGCCAATGCTTGTCATTGCCTATTTTTTTTTAATTATAGCCCTTCTAGTAGATTTGAAGTGGTGTCTGATTATGGTTTGAATATTTGCATTTCCTTAATAATAATGTTGAATGGCTTTCATATGCTTATTAGGCATTCATACATCTTCTTTCATGAAATATCTATTCAAATCTTTTGCTTATTTTTTAATTAAGTTCCTTGGCTTTTTATTATTGAGTTATTTAAATATACTGGATATAAACCCTTTATCAAATAAATAATTTACAAATATTCTCTCAATCTGTGCCATGTCTTTTTACTTTCTTAAATGGTGTCTTTGAAGAAATTTAACTTTTGATAAAATCAAATTTATCAATTTTTTCTCTTATAGTGATTTCAGTGTTGTATCTAACAATTCCTTGCCTAACCTAAGGTCACAAAGATTTTCTCATGTTTTCTTTAAAAAGTTTTGTTTTTACTATTTCATCTAGTCCTATGATCCCTTTTGAGTTAATGTTTATATATACTGTGAAGTAAGGTGGTAAGGTCTAAATCCATCTTTTTGCATGTGGATATTCAACTGTCAGCACCATTTGTTTAAAACACTATCCTTTCCCCTACTTAATTGCGTTGGTACCTTTGCTGAAAATCAATTGACCATAAATGTAAAGATTTATTTCTGGACTCAATTCTATTCCATTGATCTAGATGTCTGTCCTTTTGCCAGTACCAGACTGGTTTGATTACTATAGTTTTGTAAAAAATTTTGAAATCAGTGCTTTAAGCCCTCCAACTTTGTTCTTTTTCAAGATTGTTTTGGATATTCTGGGTCCTTTGCATTTCCTTATAAATTTTAGGAAAAGCTGGTCATGGGTTGGGGGAGCTTCCTGGGCTTTGGTAGAGATTGTATGAAAGCTATTGATTAATTTGGGAGAATTGCCATCTTAGTAATAGCAAATGTTCTAGTCCATTAAAATGGACTATTTGTCACTTTATTTAGATATTCCTTAATTTCTCTCAGCAATGTTTTGTAGATTTCTCTATATATATATTTGGCAATTCTTTTGGTAAACTTATTCTTAAGCATTTTATTCCTTTTTATACTATTGTGAACAGAATTGTTTTCTTAATTTCATTTTCAGATTATTTATTGCTGATATGTAGAAATTCAATTAATTTTTACATATTAATCTTTTATCCTATGATGTTGCTGAACTCATTTATTAGTGAAGTTAGTTTTTTGGTGGATCCCTTAGGATTTTTTAAATACAGGATCATGTCATCTGAGAATAAAGGAATAAAGACAGTTTTACTTATTCCTCTCTAATTTGGATGCCTTTCTTTTTTCTTTTTCTTGTCTGATTGCATTAGCTATTGCTTTTCATTATAACATTTTATGTGCTTTTTTATTCTTTACCATATAAAAATATTTTAAAAAATTAAAAGTATTATATAAAACATAAAGAGACTACATATTATAGCTTAATTTTGATATATTAATAAATTCATTGTTTTATTAACTTCAATTTGTAGTAAAAACATACCATATTGTCTTTTTATGACATAGCTGGTTTGAAATTAAGTTTATGGCCTCAGATGTACCTATGTGTTTCAGAGATACAATGTGCAGTGAAAATTTGCCTCCAATAATGCACAGTTTAGAAGTTCTTCATTTGGGCTACAATGGAATTTGTAATTTAATCCAGCTACAACTTAACAGGCTGACAAATTTAAAATTCCTCTTTCTACAGGGTGAGTAGAAGCACTGTTAATGTCTAAGTCTTTATTACTTAGACTGTGTTTAAAAGTGACATTATCCTCATGTTTTGATAAGCAAATATAAGCATCAATGTTTACTCAAACAGATTTATTGGCAAAAATATTATAATAATCACAAATGGGTTTTTCTTGGGTTATTTATATATTTTTAAGAACTATTTTTAAAGAAAAATGCAATATTCTGGGGTATATACAGTATTATATTGTAATTTACTTTTATATCATATTCAACTTAAAAAATAATGAAAAGCAACCAGTAATTCAAAGTATTTATTAAATACATTATTATGCTAAGTACTATGAAAAATATGGAAGTACTATATTACTGTAATTATATATAATTGAGATCCTTGATCTAAAGTAGTTTTTTAAGATCTGCCTGTGGAAAAGTACTGACCCAAAGATGAATTAAATTCTACTTAATGTGTTACTAAATTAAGTGCAATGGAAGTTCAGAGAAAAGAGAAATTGAACAATTAACTCCTCTACATATCTAGGAGTCTTTGAAGGATTGATAGAATTTGGATTGAAGGTGAGCACTACTGAGAGCTTTGCCAGCAGAGGGAGGAGGAAAAGAGTCACACGGCATGATTACAGTGTCTGTGGCCAGTTCTTGGAAAGGGACTAACCTGGTGAGAAAGAAGAGTATGCAGTTCTCTGAGAGAATTATTAAGCTTCTAAATGTGATCAACTTGGTAGATAATACTATTTTGATATTATTTTATTTAGTTTAATTTTAAGTAAGTCTCATTACTTTATAGTAATATTTTTTATTTTGTGGAATATTGAAGACTTGAAGTTGAAAATATAGAGAAGAACCAAATTATGGAAAGCCAGGAAGAGAAATTTGGACAGTATGTAGTCAATGATAGATAGGAACTATAAATTTTTAGAAAAGTAGCATGAGAAAACACAGGGTTTAGAACATAAGCCTAACAATAATTATTCAGTGACATAGGAGAAAGGCTGGGAGATCCATCAGTGAGATATATGGGTAGATATCTGGATAGTTGGTAGTAACATTTTTCTGAAAGACAGGCTTTTCTAGACCATATTTTTAAAACACTTAATGCATCTTTTTGCTTATCAAAGGTACTTGTGATTTGGATCAAGAACATGTAGACTCAGCCTTAAAAAAACAAGAAATTGAATACAATGACAGATCTTTTAAAAGATAAGTTGACATAAAAAAAAGCTGAAAACCTATCCCTGGAAAGTCTATTTTAATCTAATAATGAAAAGAAAGAGTTTGTTCTGTTGCTGTGGCTAGCATGGCAAATCAGAAAAGGGAAGCCTTATGCAGGAAGTGAGGCAGTTTACTCTGCCAATAATGGCTGACATTTATGGAGTCATTGGGCAAGCTGTTTATCTATATAGATTATCTAATCTTCACAGCAACCCTACATGGTAAGTATTATCATATGTATTTTACAAAAAAAGAAACAGGTTTAGTGAGGTTGAATAATTTTGTTGTTGAAACCACAAGAGGGTTTCAGTCTAGATCCAGTTACTCATCGCACAAAGATCCAATTATTGAGACAATGAGGATTGCCAAGGAAGAAAGGAATTTTTTAATATGAAGGACGTCTTGTCAGGAGAACTGGAGAAGCTGCCTCAAATCCATCTCTCCAACTAATGGAGATCTTGGCCTTCAAAGGAGGGGCCACGTGGCTTGGGGCAGATTGTGGTGTAACTAATAAGGGGCTACATGCATTGGGGGCAGATTGTTAGTATGTTAGTTCGCTTCGCATGATCCCATATTTCTCTAAGTGATTACTCATTTTTTTTTTTAATTTTATTTTCTGCCTCTTTGAGGTTAGCTCAAAGCCTTGCTTCAAGCTCTGAGATTCTTTCTTCTCCTTGGTTTAGTCTGTTGTTGAAGCTATCTGCATGTTTGGAAATTCCCTAAATGACTCTTTCTTTTCCTTAAGTTCTATTTTATCCTTTCTTATGTTGTCTAGTTCTTTAGTGACTTTTTCATTGATTTCCTAAGGTTTTTTTTTTTTCTTTTTTTTTACTTTTTGTTGGTTTTCAACTTTCTTTCAATTCCATTCATTTTATTTGCCATCCATATTCTGAATTTCATTTTTGTCATTTTGGCAATTTCCTTGTGGTTGGAGCCCACTACTGTAGCTGCATTGTGATCCCTTGGAGGTGTCAAACTATTTTGCTTTTTCATGTTGCCAGGGTTCTTTTGCTGGTTTCTTCTTATCTGAATCCTCTTTTCTCTACTCAGGGCTAATAGGCATGCAGGGTACCTGATCTCCTTTGCTGAGACCTCTCTTGTTTAATTAGAAGAATAGGATGTCCCTAGAGGCGCTTTTTTCCTACTCCGAAGTATTGATTCAGCAGGAGACGAGTGTATGCACTAAAAGCCTATAGTGCAGCTGTTCTGTTTCGTCCTATTCACCTGAGATTGCCACAGTTCAAGCCAGCACTGAATGATCTTTGTGCAGGGTGGTGGGTTGTTCCCCCAGGTTGTTGTAGGAAGTTCGAATTGGGGGCTGGGGCAGACTGTCTCCACGAAGGCTTGTGTTGTGAGGATTGCTCTGCCTGGGCTCTCCCCGCAGAGGTGACAGTGACAGCTGAGTGACACTATCTAGGCAGTGGTTATGGGTGCACAGGCTGTGGGCATTTGCTCAAACCAGGTCCTAGTGTAATGGTGGCTTGAGCCTGGGGTTCCCTGGCAGGGCATTGGACCTCAGGGCAGTTCCATTAGCCCAACAGCAGTGGTGGAGACTTAGGGTTGGAGTCTTGAGGTCCAGGTGCAACTCTGTAATCTCAGGGGAGTTGTTTCGGACCTCCTGGCGGCTCTGGAGCCACAGGGGCAGGGCTTCGGGCTTCAGCATGAAAGCCTCAGAGCCAGAACCAGGGTCTATGAAATCGGGGCCATACAGGCTATTCCAAACTTGGGCACGAAGGCAGGGCTGCACAGGCATCAGACTGTTGCGCCAGGTTGGGGACTGTGGATGCCAAGTTGCATGGGCGGGGCTTAGTTCCAGTGGCCCGGGGACCATGGAATTCTTCCCACCCCACCCCCAGGTCCTATTGAGGCAGTCAATCAGAGCTTCCCAGATCAAGTCCGTAGCACCTGAGGCAACAAGGCAACGCCTCTGCTCAGATCCTTCCATGCTGGAGGGGAGGGGCACTTGGCTCCAGTCACAGGGTACAACTCAGGGGAGCATCTGCTCAGTCTGCTCCCTCCTCAGCCTGTTGGAGGTGATGTGAAGGCTACTGCTGCAAACCTGAGTCCTGTGCAGACCTGGCACCGTACACCTGAGAGCTCAGGATGGTGTCAGCTGCAGAAACCCAGGATTGGCAACTACCAGATCCTTACTGCACCTGTTCTCCTGTGCAATGACTCTGCACAGACTCTAGGCAGCTCCCAGTCAGTCGAGGCGAGCATGGCACCCCAGCATTCTGTCCTTCTAATCTTTCTCAAATGTAAATGCCTCCCCACAGATCCCTTCAGTCTTGTCAAATGAATCATCCTGTTACCTTCTCCTTCACTGTGAGCGTCCTGCATCACTTCTCTGGGGTTTCACAGTGTTCCTTCCGAGAAGAGATATCTGTCTGCAATTTACTCTTTTCCTTGAGAGTGGCATGCTTGCGGACTGCTTCTAGTCTGCCATCTTCCCTAAGCTCCTCTTCTTATAAGGACACCAGTCATATTGAATTAGGATTCACCCCAATTACCTCATTTAATCTTAATTACCTCTTTAAAGACCCTATCTCCAAATACAGTCACATTCTGAGGTACTGAAGGTTAGGACTTTAACATATAAATTTGAGGGGTGTGTTAGTTTTCACTACTATAAAGAAAACACCTGAAGCTGGATAATTTATAAAGAAAGAGGTTTATTTGGCTTACAGTTCTGCAGACTGTACAGAACTGCTTCTGGTGAGGGCTTCAGGGAGCTTTCAATCTAGGTGGAAGGGAAAGGGGAGCAGGCATGTCACATGGCTAGAGAAGGAGAAAGGGGGAGGAAGTGCTGCTAGGCTCCTTGAAACAACCAACTCTCACATGAACTAACAAAGTGAGAACTCACTCATTATAGCAGGGAGGGCACCACGCCATTCATGAAGGATCCACCTTCATGACCCAAACACCTCCCACAGGCCCCACCTCCAACACTGGGGATCAAATTTCAACATGAGATTTGGAGGCACCAGACATCTAAAGCACATCAAAGGGGAATTACAATTCAGCCCATAATAAACAAGGAGGATGGATATTGAATTTAATATAGCATGACATATTAGAAAGATCATTGAGCTTAAAGTGTAAAATGTCTAAGTTAGGCCTGATGTTGCTACTTTTATGTCTTTGAGCGAGTCACTTAATTTATCTGACCTTAAATTTTCTGATTATTAGAAAGAGATATTTCCCCTATTGCATTTTGAGACTCTAATAGAAAATACTGTACATATAAAAGCATTTTGTAAATTGAAGCATCATCTTCTCTTATGTTATTAATATTTATAAAGCTATTGATAGCTACAGTAGAGAGAAATCATAGGTTATAAAGAAGAGTCTAGAGTTTTAAAGCATGAGATGAATTCTAATTTGTTTAATATAGCTGCAGTGCAAGAATATACTGACAAAGAATAGCATAATTAATGTGTATTCTTCCAACTTAACACAATTTTAAGAAATAATTAGCTATACTATTAGAAAACCTATTAGAATAACTGATATACTCAGAAAGCAATCTTCTTTTGCAGCACTTTTATATATCTACTTTTGTCAAAACCAACTATTTTGGCACATAATTATTGAACAGATTAGTTCAATTCAGTACATTGTGTGCATCATCACCTCCTGATCTTTTAAACATGAAGGAGAAACTTTAACAAATATTATTGATGATGATGCTACCTTCCTGTAAATTACATTCAATATCTCCTTGGAAATAAGTTTTTCAGTACCTTTTTTAAAAAAATCGTTCGATAAAAATATTTAAATGAAGGTAGATAACCTTTAATTTGGGGAGTTTGGGCTCACCTGATATATCATAACTTCTCTTTTTTTAGGGAATGAAATCAGTCAAATTGAAGGGCTTGACAACTTAGTAGTCCTTCAGGAATTGGTAGTGGACCATAACCGCATCAGAGCATTTAATGACAGTGCTTTTGCCAAACCAAGTTCTTTGTTGGCACTTCACCTGGAGGAAAACAGACTACGAGAGCTGAGCAAATTACAACCTTTGGTAAAACTAGAGAAACTCTTCCTAGGATATAATAAAATCCAGGTAACATTATTTTGTTTTTTGTTATGAGATGTGCAAACCTTAATTCCTCTGAGCTTTGAACATAAAGCTTCAAACACAGTAATGAAAATTTTGCTAGTATGCTATTTACCATTTATATACCATGCATATTTCAAGGTATACAAATACTCTCTGATGTAGAGACGTCCACCTTGCTTCTAGACTTAGGAAGTGGACAAATCCACATGCCCCTACCCACTAATAAAGCTTAGCTCTAAATGTTCTAAGGCTCTTCTCGTCAGTTCTCTCTGAGAGATCTCATTTGTTCCTTGACTGCTGTTGGTCCAAGTTGTTTCTGTATCTCAATTCCAGACATCCTCTGGCCCTTTAAACTTGGCATATGTACTTGATCTACCTGGCATTTTAATTGGTTTCCTTTAATGGACTTTAAGTTGGTTTTAATATTATAACTGTCCCCACTCAAGGCTTCCTTAGTTAGGCTCCTACCTTAGTTTTACCTGCTCAGAATTCAACCGGTTACTTTGAGGCCACCGCCCCAACTAAGCCTGCTCAGACTCTCTCCTAAGATATTATACCATTAAGAAAGTTGAAGATATAACCTTATACAACTCTCACATTTCTCTCAGAATTTCAGTAATTATCTGTTAGCCCTCCTATTACCCACTTTACTACTCCCGCCTATACCTCTAAGACAGCCTCAGAGACAGACTGAACTGGGAACAAAGCCCCTGTGCCCCAAGGGCAAGGACCGAGTCTATCTTGTCCTCATTTGTATCAGTATATAGCACAGTGCCTGGTACATAGTAGATACTCAATAAAGATTTGTTTGTGGCTTATTGCCTAGACTTCAGGAAGCCTTTTCTCGGATGATATAAAAGCCCTGTACAAGGTTAGAAGGAAATCATGAGCAGTGCACCCCTTTCTATATAGCAACTTGGGAATGTACATACAGAAAAAAATAGTATACAACTAATTTATTCAGATTCAAACATTCATCTGAGAAAAGCCTGCCAAACTGGCAATGATTCTTTCAAAGCTTTATCCAGAAGAGATCTAAATTAGGAAAATTTAGATTCTATGGGAAATCTTTCCAGTGATAGCAACTGAGCTAAGGATTTAACACAAAGGATGTAGAATCAGACATACTTGTTAGAGATCTTACCTGGTATCAAGCTTTTCTACTAATGTCAAGGATACACAGGACCTAGGACATTCTTAGTGGTTTCTCAGGTCTTTCCTTCCCATATCTCACACACAGCTTTTAGCTTAGCATAAAAGATAAAATTTTCAAGTGAAATTTTGTGGGGTGATCTTATACAGCAGGAGAGTGTTTCATTAATGAAACATCTACATATTACACTTGAGCTTATGTGACATTTTATAGGGAGCCATGTCTTATAATTCTATAGATTCTAGGGGTGTTTTGTTTTGTTTTTGCTATAAGCAGTCCTTAACCAGGGAGATCTGCTAAGAGAATACCATAAATAAGGACCATCTTCTCAGCAAATGTCATTGCTCTATTTGACAGGACATTCAGTTACCAGCATTCTTACAAGATTAGACCAGGTAACCTGCTTTTCCTCAGGAGTGTCCCTATCCTACCTCCTACCTCCCTGTCCCTCTTAAGGGAACGAATAGATAGAAGATCAGCTGGTATAGCAACTTCCTCCTCAGTACTTAAATAGAATAATTTTTAATCAAGCTTATTTATTATGAAAATCTAATATAGCTAAATGACAACCTATATCATAAATCATGGGAGATTAAACATATCATTGAATGAAAAGATAAGAATTATTGATTATTTAAGATTGTTTATTTTTATCCTTGAAATAGTATTTTTATTTTCTGAGACAGGGTCTCACTTTGTTGCCCAGGATAGAGTACAGTGGCATGATCATAGCTCACTGCAGCCTCAAACTCCTGGGCTCAAGCAATCCTCCTGTCTCAGCATTCTGAGTAGCTGGGATTGCAGGTGCATGTCACCGTGTCCAGATAATTTTTTTATTTTTTATAGAGACAGGGTCTTGCTATGTTGCCCATGCTGGTCTCAAACTCCTGGCCTCAAGCAATCTCTCTACCTCAGCCTCCCAAAGTGCTGGGACTGCAGGCATGTACCACTGTGCCCAGACAAAATGGCATTTTTCATTGAATTTAGATTGATCATTTTGCCATTAAATTTATTCTAACCATTAATATTATAGTACCTTAATGTGACCATATATTTTGCTGGGGAGAAAATGAACTCAGAGGAATCAGAAGGTTATATTGGAAATTCTGCTGAATTCTACTGAAAATACACCAATATGTTCTTCAAAATTCTTAACTCTTGGTTTCAAATCTATTTAATAGATTTTGTCCCTAGATTTATACCAACATGGGCAGGCTGATACCAATATTAATTTCCACAACTGGACAATTGGATTATGACCTTTGGGTTGAAAAAGATTGATGGGATAGAAGGAGAAGTGCCTAGAAAAATTAGCAAAACAGCAGTATTTCAAATGAAGGCATATGCAGTTCCTCATTGACCCACTTAAACGTCTTTTGGAAGCTGCATATCCTTGATGACAGATTTTGGTGTGAAGATTTTGACTTAGCCATCATGTCCAATAATGTAGCTTTGGAAAATTGTTGCCTGTTGTCTTACTTCTGCAGGAAGAATCACAGACACACAATTTAAAGATGAGTTATTTAACTCAGCTTTACAGTCTCATTTGATCCTTGTATCTAAGTGATTCTCCTACATGACATCCAGCTTCTCTGTCTACTTTTAAACATCTGAATAATCACCTGAAGCTGGAAATGACCCCAGGAAATAGTTTATTGCTAAGTGTCTTGTCCTAAATGAAGGTCCTAATATGGACCTCTACTATTACTGCCTTAAGTGTTTATCCTAACAATATACTCAAAAGGTAACAACTACTAATGTGCTGGTTAATGTTTAACAACTGGCTTTCTGGGGGCCTGAGGGACCCTAATTAGTAGTATTTGCCAATTTCCATAGTATAATTTCTTCTACCATTGCCAATTTCAAGCTAAAACACCATCTCACAAAATTCACCAGTTGACTTTTGTGAGCCAGTATAAGGTAACTCCAATGCACCACTGTAAAAAATATCCTGTATTAAAAATGGGAAGCCATCAGCCTCTCCCCTCCAGTTATGGGCATACTAGTTTGCTTGATGTCTCTTTAAAACTTTATACCAGCATTATCCTCCTCACATTTAACAGTCTATTTCTCATATTTTCTATGAGAAATGAACATTTTGATTAGAAATATTTCACTAGTGAACACTGCTATATTCTTTTTAATTTGAGAAAATAATGTAAAACTTTTCATATGTCCATGACTTATAATCAGGCTTTGATTCCACAGATAGAAACTGCTTGTGAGCAAAAATACACAATATCTCTATAGATAATAGGATTTTAGAGCTTTGTAAAGCCCTCCTTTATGATACTTCCAAAATCAAAATATTTAAAGATTAGTCATTTTAAAAATCAAATTGCACTTCCAAATGATCTAAAATAGGTCTAAAGTTGTATGTACACTTGTAATTCCCAACAGGAATATGAGTATATCAATAACTTTGTTGTATTACTATGAACTAGCAACAACCTGAGGCTGAGCTTGTTTGGTAAATTTTGTCAGAAATAGCATTTTGGAAATAATTTTGCAAAAACTAAAAGGTAGGCTGAAGAAACCCAAGATTATTAAAAAAAAAAAAAGCTATACTTGCAAACTTCCACCAATGTTAAATGGATAATAATAAATAATCTTATGCAGTAGGGAAGGCGAATTATTTAACTAGAGAAATAGTTTTTCAGTTATATATATTCCCAGTTAAGTATAGCAGGATGCAGGCTACTCAATATCACATATTCCTTTACTGTTAAAGTTGTGTTTAAATATGCACCTTTGAAATTGTTTAGACTGGGTTTGCCTTTTCCTTATTTCTTAGTCAATATTCTAGAAGAATTAACCAAATATTCCTAGAATAAATCAAAACTCTTCTGAGAAGAAATTTGGTCTCTTCTTGTAAGTGCTGCTGTATGGCCGATTTTCCACGTTAGACTGTCATGTTTGCCAGTCATGTATTTGAAATCTACAGTAAACATATCTGCCTTTATTGAACAAAACAGAATACTGTCACTCAAGCTCACTTTAGAGGATTTAGTCATGAGATAGCTGCAATCCAACACTTACATATAATTAGTTCAAATTAGTCTATATTTGAAGATGCTGGGTCTAACCAAATAATAACTTATTAACTTTTGAATAGGATATCACAGAATTGGAAAAACTTGATGTTATCTCTTCTCTCAGGGAACTTACAGTTTATGGCAATCCAGTAAGTATGTTACTGTTCTAATTTATTAGTTAAATTATTGATAGTTGTATATAATTTATTTTTATATGGTATGAGAAAAGGATTTAATTTTATCTGTTTCTGTAAGCATAGCCAGTTATCTCAGCACAATTTATTGACTTGTGTCTTCTTCCAACTGGTAATAGTGCAAACTTCCATTGTTAAGTATAATAAGGTCTCTTTCAGGTCTCTACATTGTGTTCATTGGCCTATTTTTATCTATCCCTATACTAATTTTTTATTGTGTTAATTACTAATATTTTATATTAAGCTTTGATGTCTCGTAAAGTAAGTGGCTATAATTCTTCTCTTTCACCTCCTTCTTTTTCTATTTCTTTCTTTCTTCACTGTCTTGGGCACTATTCTTGGCCCTTTACACTTTCCTGTGGATTTTAGGAAACAACTTCTCAAGTTACATGAGAATCTCATTGATAATTTTAATCGGAATTGCATTCAATTTATAAATTAATTTTGGGAGAGATTTGCCACTGTTCCTATTGGAGTCTTTGAGGGAATCCAATAAGTAGCACCCTTGTTCATCTAATAGCTAAGCAAATTGAGAAATATGACAGTGAAGAGGTGAAAATAGCTGCTTAGCTTAGTGAGAAAGCCAAACGAGCATGTTAACGAATCCCAGAAATAGGCAATCACGATTGCCCAAAACAGGGAATACTAGACTGAGGTCTTTCCACATGGGAGGAGAGCTTCTCTTAGAAGAACAGGTCACATTCTCCCAGTACACTCCTTTTGCAAGAAGGGAGTTAAATCACTACTTCCTTTACTAGTTAAATTACTCTGCTTCCCCTGGTACGGAGGCAGTGAAGGGATTCAGAGAGCCCAGAAATGCCACATCATAGAGCTACTTCTACTAAGAAGGAAAGAGCAATAAGTAGTCTTTCCTAATATTTATAATATTTAGTCTTCCCTTTCATAATCACATGTATCACTCCATTTATTTCATATCTTTCAATAAAGATTTATAATTTTCTTCATAAAGGTTTTAATCTTTTGTTAATTTATTGTGTTATTTTAGTTGCTATTTCAAATAGTATCTTTTTGTATTTTTCAATTGTTGCTAGAGTATAGAAATTATGATTTTTGTATAGTGCTCTTTATCAAGGTACCTTGCTGAACCCTCTTTTTAGTTCTAATGGTTTGTAATTTTTTGGATTTTCTCTGTATATTATTATATTTCCTGCAAAGAACAACTATGATTCCTTTCAAATACTCATATTTTTAATTTCTTTTACTTTCTTCTTAGTGTGCTGACTAGGATTTCTAGTACAGTGTTGAATAGAAACACTGATAGTAAGTTACTGACTTCAAAAGAATGCTTCTAAGTTGTCACTATTAAATACTATGTTTGCAGTAGGTTATGGAAAGATAACCAATAACAGTTTAAGGAAGTTCCTTTCTAGTTCCGGTTTACTACCTGTTTTGTCATGAATGGACATCAGATTTTGACTAATTGGTAATATAGTTTTTATCTTTAATCTGTTAATATGGTAAATTACATTAGTAGACTCTAGTATTAAACCATCCTTAAATTGCTGGGATGAATAGTACTTGATCATGTTTTATAGTTTACTGGGTTCAATTTGCTAATATTTTACATATTAATAGCATATCTGTATCAATGGAAGTAAATAAAATGATCCTATAATTTTATCTTCTTACCCAATCCTTTTCAAATCTATTAAGGTTGTTCTTGCCTCATAAAATTAATTTGGGGGCTCTCTCTTTCTAGTCTATGGATTAGTTTGTATAGGAGAAGACTCATATGTTCCTTAAAGGATAATTAGACCTCATCTCTAAATCTCTGTGGGCTTAATATTTTTTGAGATTGAATTTTAAACTACTTACTCAAATGCTTTGTTTTTAATTTGTATGAATTTATGGATACAAGTACAATTTTGTTACATGTATGGATTGTGTAGTGTTCAAGTCAGGACTTCAGGCTATCCATCGCCCAAATAATACATATATATATATTTTTTAACATTTTTTTTTTTGAGACAGAGTCTCACTCTGTTGCCCAGGCTAGAATACCATGGCATCAGCCTAGCTTACAGCAACCTCAAACTCCTGGGCTCAAGCAATCCTCCTGCCTCAGTCTCTCGAGTAGCTGGGACTCCCGGCATGCGCCACCATGCCTGGCTAATTTTTTATATATATATTTTTAGTTGTCCAGCTAATTTCTTTCTATTTTTTTAGTAGAGACAGGGGTCTCACTCTTGCTCAGGCTGGTCTCGAACCCCTGGGCTCAAAAGATCCGCCAGCCTCGTCCTCCCAGAGTGCTAGGATTACAGGTGTGAGCCACCATGCCCGGCCCCAAATAATATATTAATACATTGTATTCATTAAGTAATTTCTCATCATCCACCTTTGTCCCAACCCTTCACCCTTCCAAGCCTCCGTTGCCTATCATTCCACTCTCTACATCCATGTGTACATTTTTTAGCACTTACTTATGAGTGAGAACATGCAATATTTGATTTTCTGTGCTTTGCTTATTTCACTTAACATAAATGACCTCCCAGTTGCATTCCTGTTGCTACAAAAGACATGATTTCATTTTTTTCCCATGATTTCATTTTTTATGGCTGAATAGTATTCCATTGTGTATATATACCACATTCTCTTTATCCATTCATTCATTGATGAACACTTAGGTTGTTTCAGTATCTTCGCTATTGTGAATAATGCTGTGATAAACGTACAAATACAGGCATCTTTTTGATAAATTGATTTTTTTCCCCTCATGTAGATACCCAGTAGTGGGAATGCTGGATCAAATGGTAGTTCTATCTTTAGTTCTTTGAAAAATCTCCAGAATATTTTCTGTAGAGGTTGTACTAATTTACATTCCCACCAACAGTATAAGAGTTCCCTTCTTTTCTCCGCATCTTCACCACGTTATTTTCTGTCTTTCTATCATGTTTTCAATTTC
>NW_012150840.1:1289742-1290498 GCF_000956105.1 Propithecus coquereli
ACAAAGAATTTCAGAGAGAATGTAAAACAAACACTTCATTTGAAACAAAAATCTCACTTTGATTTCTAATATTACTTAAAATTCCATGTTTTTAATTTACATTTCCTAAAGTTACATGTTTGTTTAAGTTTCTTATGGTCATTCTGATTTCAGAGACTATAGTATTTTTTTGTTCTACTCAACTACTAATATGTTATAACTAAATACCTCCTCAATCGAAATGTGAACTTCATGATACTTTAACAATTATTTCCTAACTCATTTCTTTCCAAAGCTTTTATTTCATTTCATGCATGTCATAACAAACAACTACTAAAACCAATTCATTAGTGCATCCTGCTGAAAGTAGAAATGAGAAGTGTAAAAATATAACAATAAAATCTTGAGATACGAAGGGTATTTTACAAAGAGATCACTTTTCTCTTGAAACAAGTAAATATTCATGAAGCTAACAAGGAAGAGTTTCAAGAGGTAGAGTTTTAAAGGAGGGAGTTTATTAAAATTTAAATAAGCATAGAAATGGTTTATTCTATTATACAAATTTTAGTTTAGGTTTAGAATAAGCCTGTTCCCAAATTCCAGATCTTCTCTGGCTATCATTTTGGCAAAATTGGGTCTAGCTACTTGTTCTCTCAGGGCTTACCTCTTCCATTCCTTTTAACTTCCCACTTTGTCCTCAGACCACTGTTAGACAGTAAAACTGAACATCATAATAATTATAAAATGATCTAATAGCCTACAAAGAGTAGCAGATTG
>NW_012150840.1:1290548-1293253 GCF_000956105.1 Propithecus coquereli
TTGATAAATCTTGCTAAAGGTTTTTCTACTGTAATAGTTTCTTTAAAGAACCATATTTTGGTTTTATCAAGTGTATTATTTCCTTGTTTTCTATTTCATTAATTTCTATACTTTATTACTTCCTTCTTTTGGTTTCTTGAAATTTACTTTATAAAAAAATTCTTTAGTAGATCTAGTTCATTAATCTTTAGTATGTCTTCTGAATCAATCAGTCAATTTTAGGTTACACAGTACCTCTTTAGGAGCATCCTAAACATTTTGATATGTTAATGTTTTTACTGATTTTTATTTCTTAAAATCTTCTATTTTCCAAAAGATTTCTTCTTTAACTCCTGAGTTATTGAGGGGTATATGTATATTAAATTCAAATCTATGTGGTGTTTTTAGTCACCTTTGTCATTTCTTTCTAATGTTATTATATTTTAGTAAGAGGAAAAAGTCTATTTATATATTCTTTGGTATTTATGAAACTTGCTTTGTGGCCTAGAATGTGTTCAGGTTTTTTACTCAATTACGTGTGTCAGAAATATTTCTCCATTAGTATATAAAGCTACTACATTCTTTTTAAAATAGAAAGTTTATTCATTTCATTTTGATAGTTTCTTTTTTCTTCTTTCTTTTTTGTTTACTATTACAAACATCACTGCATGCTTTCTGTGTTGGCAGTCCCCAGGATCACCCCTATGTTCAGAAATTTGCTAGAAAAGGACTCATGGACTCAGCATATAGTTATATTTATGGCTAAGATTTATTACTGTGACATAGTAAGGATATATACCTAGATGATAAGGGGGAAAAAACACAGGCAGAGTCTGGAGGAATCCATGTGCAGGCTTCCTTATGTTCTTTCTCTCCCATAAGGGGTCATACAGAGCACACTCTTCACCCAGCAACAAAAATGCAGCAACTTGTGTGTTATGCTTCTACCCAAGACAGCCCATCAGAAACTCAGCATTCAAGGATTTTGTTGGGGGTTGGTCACATAGGCACCCTTTCCCTATCATGTGCCAAATTGCAGACTCCCAAAAGGAAATAAGGGTAAACATCAATCATATTGTTTGTATTAATAGGCTAGGCATAGTGAAGTAGCCTTATCAGTTAAGGAATGGCAGGAACATTCACAAAATACCAAATATCAAACACCAGCCAGAGCCATCCTTGCAAGTAGACCCTTCTAAAGTTAACAGCCTCAGGTCTATTTTATTCACTCTTTCTACACACCTTCTTATGTACATATGCAAATTTTTTAGAGTATGCTAATACTATGAAGAGATGGATCATACAGTTCAGCAGATGTGTACTGAATTAAATTGGATAGTGCCTATAGAAAAATATCATGTAAGTTTCAAGCTAATTACTTATACGTGAACTTGCATAATATAATCCTATTCATGAGTTGAGACTGCTTGTAGCTAATCAATACTACTCTTAGTCTAAAAGGAGACTAAACCAATACATGGTAGCCTCAGCTAAAAAAAAATTTCTTCATTGGGCATGGTAGGAAAGTGAGCAATTTTTCAAAAAGGGGGTTCATATCGGTAGCATCTATTACTATTAATTAGCTATTATCTGTCATCTTTACTACCTATGCTAAATTCCCTTCTATATAAAGATTAATCTTTGAAATCAAAGGGTTTTTTAGGAATAAATTATTATTTTTAACTTTATGCAGATTTGTAGGAAAATGGTACATCGCCATGTGCTCATATTTCGACTGCCTAACTTACAGATGTTAGATGGAATTCCTGTGAATTCAGATGATAGGGCAAAAGCTGAATTTCACTTCTCTGAACTACAAGCAAAGAAAAACTCGGTAATAACTATATTATTTACACTTTTCCTCTTGAGATATAAATTATTAGTAAATGAACGTTACATTATATCATGCATTTTGACTTAAATGTTTAAACCTATGATGTTTTTGTAGATGATCTTAGTATCTATTTAGGGATTACTATCAAAGGCAGCCTGGTCTGGTGAATAGACCACACACACACACACACACACACACACACATACACACAAGCCAGGGATTCATCTATACATGGTTAGTAAAATAGAGAGGGTATTTAAAGTCTTTATGTTAGAGAAATATATTTTATCTGAAGATTCAACACTAATTACTGTTTTTATAACTAGAACAAAATTAAGCCATTATTTCTTTTAACTAGCTGTTCAGGAGACACAACTACAAAAAACTTTTCAAGTTTATCAGTCTAACATGTTTTTCTTTACTTTAGTAGCTGCTATTCTTTAATAGCAGATAAGGAAAAAAGAAATGAAATCTAAAGTTGTCTTTTAAACCAAAACATTTTGGTGGTTTGGTTTCAGAAGAAAATTTGACAGCATTCTAGATTACTGAGGGGAAGAAACTTCCACAAAGGAATTAGGGGATTTGAGACTGGCTAAATAGGGTAAAAAGACTGCTACCTTAACATTCATTTACAAAGGTGCATTCTTGCTAACATTTACTGAAGTATGAGGTAAATTGGTAATTTTACACAAATAGCAAAGCCTGTAACTCTAAAGTGAATCATATGTTCAGAATTCATATTTTTAAAAGTATAAACAAGGTCAGTCTTAATGAAAGCAGAGCAGGCATAATTTCTAGGGGAAGCAAGAATCCTTTGCCTAAAACGCTTTTCTCCTCCATTTGCTGATTCCTGAAATTCTTTTAAAAGCCTCTTAATCCTCAATAGGTTTGA
>NW_012150840.1:1294503-1299723 GCF_000956105.1 Propithecus coquereli
TCTCTCAGGGCTTACCTCTTCCATTCCTGTTAACTTCCCACTTTGTCCTCAGACCACTGTTAGACAGTAAAACTGAACATCACAATAATTATAAAATGATCTAATAGCCTACAAAGAGTAGCAGATTGCTCCATGTGTTTAAAGTTTTTAAAGGAAACCCAGTTAAAAGAAACTCAGCATAATTTACTCCAAGATATCATATTTTGTCTAACTTATTTTTCATACTTCTACACCTTTATGACTTCAAGGTTTTAATCATAATGATTACTGTTACTCTTTTGTCCAGGAGATGTAACTATCAGCAAAATTGGACATACAAATTGTTACTATTAATAGTTTCCTTAACAGAAGAAAGTCAGCCCCAGGAATGTCATATCTTATTTATTTATTTATTTTACATTAGCTGAACCCTGGATTCATCTCCACAACTTTTTTCTCAGGTACAGACATACCTCGTTTTAGTGCACTTCACTTTATTGCACTTCATAGATATTGCGACTTTTACAAATTGAAGGTTTGTGGCAACTCTGCGTCAAGCAAGTCTATCAGTGCCATTTTTGAAACAGCATGTGCTCACTTCATATTTCTGTGCCACACTTTGTTAACTCTCTACTTCAAACTTTTCCATTAATATTTTATCTGTTATGGTGATCTATGGTCAGTAATCTTTCATATTACTGTCGTAACTGTTTGGGGCACCACAACTGCACCCATATAAGATGGCACTTAATTGATAAATGTTGCATGTGTTCTGATTGCTCCACCTACCAGCCGTTCCCCAAACTCTTTTCCTTTCCCCAGGCCTGTTCCCTGAGACACAACAACATTGAAATTAGGCCAGTTAATAACCCTACAATGGCCTCTATGTGTTCAAGTGGAAAGAGGAGTCACACATCTCTCACTTTAAATCAAAAGCTAGAAATGATTAAGCTTAGTGAGGAAGGCATGTTGAAAGCCTAGAGAAGCCAAAAGCTAGACCTCTCGTGTCAAATATTTAGCCAAGTTGTGAATGCAAAGGAAAAGTTCTTAAAGAAAATTAAAAATGCTATTCCAAAGAATGCATGAATAATAAGAAAGTGAAATTTTATTGCTGATATAGAGAAAGTAGTCTGGATAGAAGATCAAACCAGCTACAACATTTCCTTAGCCAAAGCCTAATCCTAACTCTCTTCAATTCTATGAAGGCTAAGAGAGGTGACGAAGCTGCAGAAGAAAGTCTGAAGCTAGTAGAGCTTGGTTCATGAACTTTAAGGAAAGAAGCCACCTCCATGAAATAAAAGTTCAAAGTGAAGCAGCAAGTGCCAATGTAGAAGATGCAGCGATTTATCCAGAAGATCTAGCTAAGATAATTGATGAAGGTGACTACACTAAAAAATAGATTTTCAACGTTGGTAAAACATCCTTATATTGGAATAAGAAGCAACCAAGAACTTCAAAACCAAAAAAGAAAAAGCAAAGCCCGGCCTCAAAACCTCAAAAGAAGGGCCGAACCCCCTAATCAAAAGAAAGACTGCTGGTGACTTTAAGCTGAAGCCAGTGCTCATTTACTGTTCTGAAAATCCTAGGGCCCTTAAGAATTTTGCTAAATCTACTCTCCCCGTGCTCTATAAATAGAACTATAAAGCCTGCATGGCAGCACATCCATTTACAACATGGTTTACTGAATATTTTAAGCCCACTATTAAGACCTACTGCTGAAAAAAAATTCCTTTCAAAAGATTGCTGCCCATTGACAATGTACCTAATCACCCAAGAGCTCTGATGGAAATATACAAGGAGATGAATGTTGTTTTCATGCCTGCAAACACAACAACTCTTCTACAGCACATGGATCAAGGAGTAATTTCAACTTTCAAGTCTTACGATTTAAGAAATACATTTCATAAGCCTATAGCTGCCATGGAAAGTGATTCCTCTGATGGATCTGGGCAAATTAAATCAAAAGCCTTTTGGAAAGGAGTCACCATTCTGGATGCCATTAAGAACATTCATGATTCAGGGAAGAAGTCAAAATATCAACATTAACAGGAGTATGGAAGAGGTGATTCCAATCCTCATGGATGACTTTGAGAGGTTCAAGACTTCAGTGGAGGAAGTAACTGCAGACGTGGTAGAAAAAGCAAGAGAACTAGAATTAAAAGTGAAGTCTTAAGATGTGACCAAACTGCTGCAATCTCATGATCAAACCTGAACAGATGAGGAGTTGCTTCTTACAGATGAGCAAAGAGATGGAATTTACTCCTGGTGAGGATACTATGGATGTTGTTGAAATGACAACAAAGGATTTAGAACATTACATAAACTTAGTTGATAGGGCAGCAGCAGAGCTTGAGAGGATTGACTGCAATTTTGAAATAAGTCCTACTGTGGGTAAAATGCTATCAAACAACATTGCATGCTACAGAAAAATCTTTCATGAAAGGAAGAATGAATCAATATACCAAAATTCATTGTTGTCTCATTTTGAGAAATTGCCATGGCCACCCAAACTTTCAGCAACCACCACCCTGATCAGTTAGCAGCCATCAACACTGGGGCAAGAGCCTCCAACAGCAAAAAGATTATGATTTGCTAAAGGCTCAGATGATCGTTAGCATATTTTAGCAATAAAGTATTTTCAGTTAAGGTATGTACATTTTTTTTACATATAATACTATCACACACTTAATAGACAACAGTATGGCATGAACATGACTTTTATGTGCACTACGAAACCAAAAAATTTGTGTGACTTTGCTTTATTGCAATATTCACTTTATTGCAGTGGTCTGGAACCCAACCCGCAATATCTCTGAGGTATGCCTGTAACTTTTCTCAAGACATGTTATGCAACTATTTCTTAGGGTTTTCTGAAAAAGTCCTGTAATTTTTTCTATTTTTTGACTATGCTGCTCCAATTTTTATTTGGAAAAGTGTGGTCACTTTATCTATACATTTATTACAGTATGCAAATCTGGATATTTATATATTTTTAAATTACCTAGGAAGGATCAAATTGATTCACCAGCTCACAGAAATTTAAGACACATTAAGTGCTAGGAATATATTTCAATTCTATATTTTTTTTTGAAATTTTAATTCATGTTATGAAACATGTACAGTAGACATTTTGCTGAAGGACAACCAAACTTTATTACTTAATTCTTACATTACTCAGTGTTTCTTATTGTTTCATTAATTTTAACCATCTGAATTCCTAATTTCAGACAAAAAAAACAAGAATCCTGGGATTCTGACAAATAATCATCCTCGGAGCATCCATGCAGAAATAGCTTTTCAGCAACTCAGAGGGATAAATATCTCTCCATCTCTTTTATCGCATCAGACTATTACATCCCCAACTGCACAAATGTACCACAGCAACCAAGATGAGGGACGGTAAAGCTATTCTGTCCTTTAGTGTCCTTTCTCATCATTAAAAATATACTCTCCATATTTGTGGTAGTCATGTATAAAAATAGGAAATATTGTTATATACCATTATATATTCACTCCGGGAGCTGGGAAAACCTGTCAGATAACATAAGGCTTCTTTTCCCACATTCAACAAACCTTTCCCAAAGTCCAGTGTATTTACATCATAATTCAAAAAGGCTTAGAAATGGCTAACAAGGTCAAATAATGTTCAAACAGTACTACTGCTCATTAGTGAGGGAACCTTGAAATAATTACATGGAAACTACTGTTAATTGTATTTTCTCCCAACTTACTCTACTCACTGAATATGCGAAGTAGTTCACTTATACTGTGAATGGCATATAAATGCAACTCTATGATATCATAAAGGCCAAAAATTTTGTAAATTCTTCAAAATTTTCTTGAAAGTTCCCACTTGCCCCCGTCTCCAGTCTGGACACAACCCTAGATCCCACCTCAGTGCCTAAGAGCCTTGCTAATTCTCATCAAGCATCCACTCTGCTGCTCAACACCTGTCCACCTAGATTTTCAAGTATTACCTGTCCACAAGCTTCTTTGTACACATGCTCCCACTCATCTGTTAAAGCAACCCACCCAGCACAGATCTAGCTTAGGCTTGCCTCTTGCTGCACTGACTCCCTCTGCTATAATTAGTTGTGTCCCATTGAGTCCTCGGGATAACCCAATTTTTAAATAGCCAAAAATAGGATCATTTTCTTTTTTATAGTATTTTTGAAATTGCACATATATAAAATACAAAAATTACTTACTGTAGAATTACCTTAAGTTAGCTTATGCATTAAGAAATCAAGTCACCATTATTTGACTAATAAATATCTTACTTCTTACAGAATTCCTAGGAGCAACTTTTCAACATCAAATCGAATGTAACTGCCTAAAGAGACATGAGCATATCCCAAGAAACCTTTCTCTGTTTAGTAGTTGTGCAAAAACTAGCAGAGAGCAGTCAGTGAAAAAAAAATCACGTTACTTACGTTACTGAAACACTTCAGTTCCATATGAAGATAATCTATCACCTTTCATGAATTTGATTTAATATCACCTCTCAAACCTTCTTATGGTTATCTTAATTATTTGTTTGAATTTCTATATTACAAAAATCATGGACTATTATATTATACAACAATTTGAAAAGATAAAAATGACATGAAACAAAGTCCAGAGAATCAAATGCTTAGTTCTGGTATTAGAAGCATTTAGTTATAAAATGTCATTATGGCCTGTCATATGAAGATATTAAGAAAAGATAACTTCAGGAAATAAGCATCCTTTCATTTGCAGAGTATCTATTCATTTGGGATTACATAAACTAAAGCATACATTTCTTGCAAAACACAACTATTACTAAAGCAAGATGAGTTTTGCTGGCCGAACTACAGATTAGTTTTTAGGACTATACTTTGAAAAAAATCCCCTCAAACCAGGTCTGCCCTCAAAATTGTTTAGAGATGCAAATTACAGGCATCAATAGTAGTTCCTAAACATGGCTAACTCTCTTATTCATGCTCTAAGAATAAGAGAAATGAGTCCTATTTCATATACAAATCATTAATTGTGCCTACTGTGATATAATTTTACAAGCAGTTTCAGGCTGAAAAGAACACGTTCCAACTGAGTGGACACATTTAAAATTTTGACTTTTAATAATTATATTTCACTGGAAATGATTTTTCTAAACTATTACATTGCATAGTAGTAGGATACATCAAAAATCAAATACGGTTTTGAGTTGGCTTATTTGTTAAATACAGTTCTTTAAATTAATTGATAACTAAACTGCCA
>NW_012150840.1:1301849-1302660 GCF_000956105.1 Propithecus coquereli
CAATTAATGACTTTGCCTCACCCAAGCCAGGGCTAGAGGCATGCCTTTCCCCCATACAGTGCCCGCACCACATCCATTAGTTGTAAGTTTACCCACTCACCCCCCCCACCTGACTAGCACCCAATGAATATTACTTCCACGTGAGCACCTTGGTGTTGATCAGTTAGTACCAATTTGATGGCAAGTACACGTGGTGCTTATTTTTCCATTGCCTAGAATATTTAGTGTGCACTGAGTATATATGTTTGCAGCCACTCATGACTAGTTTTAAAATAAACGTTATATTTAAGGAATATGCCATTTCATTATTCATAAGCTACATACATTATGAAAAGTGTTTAATGTTTTAATACATTAGATCTTAGTCATACTCTAGCCTCTTAGCTTCAATTAAATTTTACATAAAAGGAAATTATTTATAGTTCTGTATGAGTAGAAGCACTTATGGCCAAGTTCCTTTGATTATTCAATGAATCTAACCAACACAGTTTGTTTACGGACTGGAAACTGACTGGGTTTTTTAACACTTCTGCTGTAAAAATCAGAGCTCGTAGACCACTTCCAAGTGCTTGACTACTTTCCTTGTTCAACTTTCTATACTTTCCTCCATTATGGAAATATTTTTAAAGAAAAACCTATGCTGAATTGCATCTAAGTTCTCGGTTGCCTATTAGAAGTAGGTCAGCAAGAAGTACACAGCTATTTCATTAGTTATATTCTGTTTCTACAAGCTTTTATCTTACATAAATATAAATTATACCATTCTATTATTATTCTTTTTCAGTTGTGAATAAAATTGTTTTGTAAACTA
>NW_012150840.1:1316087-1317102 GCF_000956105.1 Propithecus coquereli
ACTCAAGAATGGATTTCAAATCACATATTTAACACAATATAATTTGATGATATTTACCTTTGAAATTCTTTTTCAAACTGCTTTATGCATTTCAATTTTTTATTTTATTGTCCTCTTACTCTATAAATTAGCCCCCTTTTCAACTTCTGATCCATATACGGAAATCCATCCATAGCTTCTGGACCACTATTTTAAAAATATTTTTCATTGTAGTAAAATATACAGAACATAAAATTTACCATTTTAACCGTTTTTTTTAATTGTGGTAAAATACACATAAAATTCACCATCTTAACCATTTTTAAGTGTACAGTTTAGTGGCATTAAGTACATTCATATGGTGTGCAACCATCACCACCACCCACATCCAGGCCTCTTTTCATCTTGCAAAACTGAAACTCTGTACCCATTAAACAATAACTCCCATTTCTCCTCCCATAAGTTCCTGGCAACCACCACTTTACTTTCTGTCTTTATGAATTTGACTACTCCAAGGACCTCATATAAGTGTAATCATACAGTATTTCTATAATTTTGTGCATGGCTTATTTCACTTAGTATAATGTCTTTAAGGTTCATCCATGTTGTAACATGTCAGAATTTCCTGCCTTCTTAATGCTGAATAATATTCCACTGTTTGTATATAATACCACATTTTGCTTATCCATTCATCTGTCATAAATAACTTTGTTTCCTTCTACTTTTTGGATATTGTGAATAGTGCTGCTATGAACATGGTGTACAAATATCTGTTAAGAGTCTCAGCTTTCACTCCTTTTGGGTACCCAGAAGTGCAAATGCTGGAATGTAGTAGTTATATGTTTAATTTTTGAAAGAGCCACTATATTGTTTTCCACAGCAGCTGTGCCATTTTACATTACCACCAGTAACACACAAAGGTTGCATGCAATTCAGGACTTTCATACATTAAACTATTTCATTAATTATTTTTAAATAATACATGATGTTTCAAAAACAGACGTTGAGATGATCATTTGAAACACCTCCATGCTAA
>NW_012150840.1:1317152-1318341 GCF_000956105.1 Propithecus coquereli
TAAACATTATACATAGGAAAAAAGGTTAGTGATAATCTTACTATTTTTGTGAACCATAAAGTTAACAATGACTATATTTTAAACAAAAAAAATTAAGGTGGTATGATTTAATAGCTGTAGATTTAATTCATAAACTGCATGTTTTACATCATGCTTATTGAAAAACATGAAGGTTTTCTTCTAGAAAATGTTTTCAATAATTTTAGTGGTTTGGCTCTACTATTTGTTCCGTCTTTAATTAGAACATAGCCCTTCCTCACCTCTCCCTCCCAGAACCAAAAAAGGCTAATCTGTAAAAAAAATATATATCAGTAACATTTTAAAGTTTCCAATTATTTCTTATTCCTTCCTATCAATTTGGCTTAAAACAGGTATTTACAAACACTGGTAACCTACTTTCTTATGGCCTTTCAATTTTTATGATGTGCTTTAAAAGAGTTCAATCAACCTTAATGGTGCATTTTTAGTTAAGGAAATAGAATGGGGAGAAGTCAATTTGAGCTCCCATACGAACAAGTGTCTTCAGAAAGAATAGGCATAAATGGGTTTAGAAAACAGAGAGTACAAGTAAAATGCAGTGAGCAGAGCACTCAGGGAAGCCAGATACAATGGAAAGAGTAAAATACTGCGGAGCTTTTTAAGCTTCATACAATTGGAACAATGGGCTTGATCCAGCCATCTATGTTAAACTGTTAAAAGATAGGTGAAAAGCAAGCTGGAATTCTCTAAAGAGTGTTGAGGAACAGTAGAATGAAGAGCTTTACATCTAAAAAGAGAATGAATGCAGTCTTTCAATAAGATGGAAATGAAGTAAAAATTGGCATATTTCCCTGGTTACCTTATGAAGGACTCTGTTCTGTTTTAGTTATTAGGCCATTATTAGCAACAAAATAGTCTTAAAATTGCCACCATTGGAGTTTTTAAACAACACGGTATACATCTGTGAATTTTATAATACATACACATATACATGCAAGTAAAAATACAACATACAGTTTTCATATAATTGTAACACTTTTATAGTCTATAACTATCAGTACACTATGTCAAACTTCTTACCTCGCCCCCACAAAAAGGCTAATTTAGATTTAGTGGCAAAGGTACAAGTGTACAATTATAAAAACTTGAAATAGAAAATTAAACTAGATAACACGTTACTCATAGAATACTTCAGAATATTTGGTTTAAT
>NW_012150840.1:1322526-1324040 GCF_000956105.1 Propithecus coquereli
AACTTGGCTAAAAATTAGCAGAATGTTCCAATCAGTAGTTTTGGGTACAAAAAAAATTACTCTGGATATAGCATATTGGATAGTTCACACAACAGAAAGGCTGAAAAACCAGGCTCATAGAATGAGACTAAGGGATGCTGGGTGTCCACAACAAGCAGTGTCATGTAACAGGAACAACTTCATTACAGTGCCAGTGCCTTGCTGCTGCCCCAGTCATAGGTGCCACTACATGGGTGCAACTGGGCCCTGGATGTTCCTGCTGCCATCATAATGAATTCTAACTATTCCTGCCTCTGCTTCCCATGCTCTCCATTGAAAGCCCCAAGAAGAAGATGGCCAAACTCAGGTAGCCTGCCAGAACTTCAGTTATGAGAGTTTAAGAAAAGCCATCTATATTTTTCCACTTCCGTGGGGGTAGGTATGTCCTGCCTTCTCACTAAGGTTCTCACAGTGATAAATTCCCCAAAGGAAAGGGATTCAAATGCTGGATAGCCAAAAAGAGACAAATACACAGTACATTAAATCTGCGATCCCCAATCATCAAGCCACAACAAGGGAGTGAAGCTTCGTCTGTATTTACAGCCACTCCCATCGCTAGCATCACTGCCTGAGCTCTGTCTCCTGTCAGATCAGTGGGGTCATTAGATTCTCATAGGTGTGTGAACCCTCCTGTAACCTGAGCATGCCAGTGATCTAGGTTGGACGCTCCTCATGAGAATCTAATGCCTGATGATCTGGAGGTGGAGCTGAGGCAGTGACGCTAGTGCTGGGGAGCGGCTGCAAATGGAATAAATGTAATGCCCTTGAATCATTTGGAAGCCATCCTCCTGCCTCCTACCCCTACACCCCCTCCCACACCTCCCACCCCCATCTGCGGAAAAATTGTCTTCCATGAAACCAGTCCTTGGTGCCAAAAAGGTTGGGGAGTCCTGTGTTAAATGATTTAAAATACTACAATGGGGTTGGAGCATTGATGTTTCATGCATCTGGAATTAAAAAAAAAGAAGTTGCTTCACTATAAAGTGGGAAAACACTGGTATAGCAGACTTTGGGAATTGTTCTTTCTTTTCTGCCTAGATAATTTTCCCACTTCCTTTCTTCAGATTCCTTTGGGAAACTCCTCCTGCACTGTAAGTGTTAGTGTTGGAGCTGCCAATCATAGGAGTAGGCACATGGTACTTGAAATTGAGATACAGACACTGGGAGAGAATTCTTTGGTTTGTTTCCTCCATTGCAATTGCTTAACTGGGAGATGTGAGTCTGAAGCTCTGGCAGCTATTTGCCTACCACTACGAGAGAATCTATTTAAAGAATAAAGCAATGCAAACCAAGACACAGAGAAAATCTTGAAAGCAGTATTGATTCTCCGGATGCAGTCTTTCCTTAAGATGTACTCTTGGACTTTCCAATTACATGTGCCAATAAATCCTTTTTTGGTGGGGTCTAATTTCTGTTCCTTGCAACAAAAAGTGTTCTGACTTAGTGCAATGCATAAGATCTAGGTGACAATAAGG
>NW_012150840.1:1324090-1325956 GCF_000956105.1 Propithecus coquereli
TTTTTTTTGATAATCCATTACTCTTCTGATTTGTACCTAGATGCCTGATACCTTTTCTTCTACAGCAAGATGTTAATGTCAGGTTGGAGTTGTGATGTGCAACATGGAAATATAGTCTTGAATTCTGGGAGCTATATTTTTTAGATGGTTTAATTTTAAAAAAAAATTGGAATTGAAGGAGTTTTAGTTCATTGTTGCCTAGATAACACTCCCCCGTCCCTTGCTGTGAGTCAAGAAAGTTTATTCTGAACAAAGAGAAAAGTGAGATTAGAACTAAGAGTCAACACAGAAGTTTTTTGGCCCCATCAAGAATTACACTGAGTATCAAGAATCATACTCAAAAAAATAGAGATAGCTGGATCATATAACTGGGCTCTTCTAAACTGAAGCAGAAAATGCCACAAATAATTTAACATTTAAACACAATTTTTCTTGTAACTTTAACAGAACTTCTCAGACATATCTTTAACCTACTGATCAAAAGAATTTCCAATGAAGTTCACATTTACAAATGATTGTCTTTAATCAGAGCACATAATTTTCTTCTGCATTCAACAGACATGTAAAGAATACTGATGACTATAGCAAATACCATAATAATAATTGCTGCAGGTAAGAATCATCTATGATAGTAATACTAAAATTAGTAGATGACAGTGTAAACAAGGTACTTGCATGGTCTCTAAGGATTTCTCTACAAGATAATTTTTTATTACAAATAGAAAAACAGTAACTTTGCAGAGGAAAAACCTGGTACCAATTCTGTGGTATTCTTGCCAAAAATACCACATAATCATGAGATCTGATTCTCAGGACCATGTGAATGAACATGATCTTATCATGAGAAAATAACAGACAAACCCAAACTAAGAGACATTATACAACATACCTGGCCACTAATTCTCCAGAACGATCAAGGGCATTGAATGAAGAAAGAACTGTCACAGACTGGAGGAAATGAAAGACACATGACAACTAAGTGAAATATATGGAGTCCTAGATTGGATCTTGAACCACAAAAAGGACATTAGGGGGGAAACTGGTGAAATGCAAAGAAAGCCTATAGATTAGTTAACACGTGTTTACAATTGCTAATTGCTTGGTTTTATTAAATAATAATTGCTCTCTTTATAAAATGTTAACATTAGGAGAGGCTGGGTAAAGAAACCACTATTTTACAAAATTCTCTGTATGTTCAAAATGATTTCTTTTAAAAAATAGGAATTTGAAATATATATCCATGACAATGTTCCTAATTCAGATTGTCATTTAACTGATGCTCCTGTGTAGAAGCAAAACTATCAGGGAGTGAGCCCAACCACCACTTTATTTCACACATTCTTGATGAATTTGGGGTTTCAGGAAAGTCTTAGAGATCTTCTGTATTTTATTTTCACATTATAATCTCCAACTAATGTTAGCTTACTTGTAAAATATGCTCACTTTGAAGCCATCTTATCTTGAAAATAATTGAATTAATCGGAATTTGTGTAAGAAAACTTAACTGCTCTTTTTAGGCAACTGGAATGAGTGTAACTATACAGTAAAAACTGTATAATTATAAAAAATAAAATGTTTATTACTTTAGGACCCCTATTTTTTGTTTCAAATTTTTACTATACTTAATTAGTTGAACAACATACAAAGTAGTCCTAGAATATAAATTATGTTTTATCTAGAAAGATGAGAAATTACTTAGAGATAGGAAGAAGTAGAAGTAGAAGTTGTGGAGGAGACAGCTAATTACCTCCCAGTCTGCTCTGTCATTCTTCTTTAGGAAATGAACCCTGATTATTAGCTAGGCACAATGCTTCCCTTGCAGCTAAATACAGCCATTTGTTTTGGCCAGTGACACATATGTGGTAG
>NW_012150840.1:1337921-1340015 GCF_000956105.1 Propithecus coquereli
AAAATTTATGAACTTTAAAAATGTATTTGCATAAAATTTTATCGACTGTCTTCCCGCCATAGCATGATAAAGTTAATACAAAAATAATACAACAGTAGAAATGTACAGTTATACGGAAATTTATAGATACAGCCCAATCTCTTAATACTCTTGAGGAGAAAACTAAAGTCTCAAGAGTTTGACTTGCCCAATGTCAAATTATCAAGTTTCTTGTAGAGCTTGAATTTTAAATTCAGATCTCAATATTCCTGATTAAATACACACTTTCCATAACTCTACGAACATCATTATGTTTTTCTTTCACAGTAGGAGATTGTTTTCTTAAATTTCCACTATTTTAATCTGGAATAAAGTTTTCGTGTCCATTTATCCAACAAGGCAGAAATCAGTTATGGAGTTCATGTTTTGATGAGAAATGAGGAAAATACTGGTCTAGTAAACAGAGATCATGCAAAGACATCAAAGTATTTCAGTGTGTTTCTCAGGTAGGGCTGCTTTTGTTTTTGAAAGGAAGGAGTCATTCTCTTTGGGAGGAGGCAGCAATGAACAGGGCACTGGTGATATAATCAAAAGAAAGGGAAAATGGACTTCAGGCCCTTCTTGTAGTTGTCCTTAAAGATTGTTTACTGACTCACAAGGCAAACACTATTCATTCTGTGTATCAGGAGAAAAAGGAATAAATATTCTGGAAGAGCTCATGTTACACTCACGTGAGTATTTTTAAGATGTACTATATTTTAAAGAATTTGTACATTGGAGAATGAAGAAATACATAAACAAAAAAAGTCTTTTCTTAGGAGTAAATGAATTTTTAGGTTTTCATGGCCCACTGTTCTAGGCCAGAGTACATTTGGGCACAACAACAATACAGGAACAAGTTGCCCAGGGATATTGAATTGTGAAGTTCAGAGTGTTAGCTTCTACACTAATTGAACCACTGAAATAAAAAAATTTTCATTTGATTTTTATAGTACAGATTATGAGTATTTGTTTGGTTTTATTACATGTATTGTGCAGGCAGGGTATATATGTCTTTAAAATAAAGCTTGCCTCTGAAATTTTATTCATTATTATGATGCCAGTAGAAAATGTCATAAGGGAAAAAATTTACAGGTAATAAAATCCATAGGCTTTTATATAAAAGCCACAAATTATATGGTTATCTCTACAAGTACATGCATCTCTTTTTTGTGTGCTGCTCTTTACTGGTATATACATTTTCTACCAATTACAAAGTCTTGTAGGAGTAAAATTTCTGTGTGAAACATGAATCAGATATTTGGCTTGAAATTTATAAATGACAGAATTTTTAAAATTCAGTAGGATTATTAATTATTCTAATATTCATTTCTATTCATTGGTTTTAATTTAAATTAACAGTCTAAAAAGCAGCTCTGGTAAAATTAAAATTTAAAAAAATTATTGGCATAAATTTTATTAAAATGAATATACTTTAAAATTATATTGCTAAAGACAAAATCACATATAAAAATTTATTCCAGTAATACTTAGTCATTGCTGATTCAACAAAATAGGAGTTATTTTGCATGTTATATATAACATATACTTTATATATACAAATATTTTACATATATACATATTCGTATATATACACTAATGTATGTTTTTTACTTATACATGAAAATTGATATTTACATTTTATATGCAACACTGGAAAAAAATCTAATAATCTTGAGAATGTATACATAAATTCAGTAAATGTTCTCATTTACTATACAAAATGAACTAATTTTAAGGATTGATAAAACACTGCAGTGGTCCAGAGTCTAAGCAATCTCTCATTATCAGAGCACAGAATTTACCAATATACCAAACCAAATAACTTACAATAATTTTCAACAGTAAAATAACACTAAAAAACAATATAGCATTTCTCTTCCTGTGAAAGCATCAATACTTATTTCTTTATTCAGAGAAACTAACAATATATTCCAAATTATTTTCTGGATAAGGTACTATTACGAAAACAAAAACCCACTACACCTTTTTACCGGTTACACATTAAATGATTTGGTGAGGCTTTGGGGGGGGCAGGGGGAATATTTTTGTCAATTTTTTTGTTTGTAATTTTTT
>NW_012150840.1:1340604-1347123 GCF_000956105.1 Propithecus coquereli
TTTAATAGACAGGGACTCACTCTGTCACCCAGGCTGGAACTTCTAGGCTCAAGCAGTCCTCCCACCTCAGCCTCCCAAGTAGCTGGGATTACAGGCACCATGTGCGGTGCCCCAGGCTGGTCTCAAACGCCTGGCCTCAAGTGATCCTTTCACCTTGACCTCCCAAAAGGCTGGGATTATAGACATATACCACTACGCTGACTGATATTTATATTTAATGCACAAATTTTATTTGCTAAATATGGTTTCATTTTCCCTAAATAATTATTTAATGTGCATAACCTCTAGTTTTTGTCTTTTTAAATATATTAACCTAAAGAGGTCATCACAATGTAAACTGTAGGAAGTAATTCTAACCAATGTGGACTTTTCCATCCAACAGTAATAGCATCATGTGGCTGGAAAGATTCTAAGAGGGCACAAAAGCTTTCCTCCAAAACTAGGCAAATTACACCTAACTATGCCCGCCATTCTTTCGTAATTACAACTGTCCTACCACATAGAAATTCTCTCAGTTAACTTGTTCACTGCACTTTCTTATATATTCATTCAATGGAAAAGTGAAGATGTTCACAAGATTCTAAAGTTAGTACATTTATAAACAGAGAACTTGGCAGGCAAATGCCAGGAAAAGGGCATCTACTTGAGGTTACTAACATCAGTTCTACCTTTAGAAATTAATATCAATAATAATGCATTATATCCTTGGTAACACTGTCACAGAAGAAATTAACTGGTGTTTCAATCTTAGTATAGGATGCAGAACAGGCTATGAAATCTGCATAGTCAATTATCAATTATATGTGCCAAAATAAAGGGGAATCATATTTAATTCAGATGCATGTAACTTAATTTTTGTAGAGTTAAATTGTAAATATGGCTGTAGATATTTATACAGAGTTTTGTTACTGTTAAAATTTGATCTTTCAGTGAAGTCATATTCATAACTTTTTATAAAGTATAATATAATTTAAACATTAAACTATAGCCTTTTAAATTTTCCAATTTACTGATTTTCGATCTACCAATTCTACCATGTTCTCTTTCTTAAACACCTGTGTTCAATTTTTAAACTATCCAAAATAAGTTTCTGGTAATGATAACATTCTAAAATAATATTAATTCAAATGGCCCTAAAATTAAACATCTACGAAGTTATTTATGTGGAATAATCGCGAAATTTAAAACCTATATGAAAAGATTCAAAATTCTTAAATACAACCAAAATCTGAGAAACTACCCTTTCACTCTACATTCCCCAACAGTAATTACTGTACATTTTCAGAACTGTAATTTAAAATACATTGTATCTTAAAATAAAGCTTAAGACCAACTAATGGCAATGCCATGATTACATTATACATTGTTTATTTGATGGTTCTATTTATGAATGTTTATGGGATATGAAATTCTCCATATTGTCTCAAGTTGACATTTTTATAATTGACTATTGATCACTCCATCTTCAATATTCTCACAACTCAGTGTCACTCGACCAACATGCTGAGAACATGCTGAGACATTCTAAAATTATCTACCTACCACATGTGCATTTACATGATCTTTGTTTTTATATGCATATAATGCTCTGTGACATAAAGTAATGAGATAGATTTCAACAAGCCATTAAGAAATTGATCTTCTGATTTTATAGTCTCTTAATTCTCTTCTGATGGTTTTCTTCTTGCTCCATAGGATCTAAACCTTGGCATTCTCTTTTAATCTTATGACATCAACTGTTTTTTTTTTTTTAAGTACAGAATACTCCCAAATCCCTATCTTGACCTCTCTCCCAAGGTCCAATCATTTATTTCTAACTGGACATATCCACCTAAATATTACACCAGCCTCTCAAACACATGTCTGAAAATGGAATCATTATCTTTCTTTCCAAAACCATTCTTCCTCATGTGTTTATTTACTTTAAAATACCTGAAACTTTGTTGTCACCAAGCCTGATTTCACCCATCATACTTGGTGCTGCAGCTCTGCATTACTTTCAGAGCTCCATGGGCAGTGGTTTCTAGGCAATGGGGCAGAGTGTAAGTTTTATGGTGTGTTTTTTGGGTTTTTTTGCTTTTTAGCAAAAGAAGTAACTGAAGTATGAAGTGAAAATAGGCATTACCATTACACAAAAACATGGATGTCATGATAATGCCTGGCTAAATATTTTCTCTGGCTGAAGCAGCAGCTCCAAATTCTTCACAATCTGTTTCATTTTACATGAATCAGCAAGGTAGAAAAAATATATGCATCCTGGACATAGAGATAAGAGCTTAATTCCAGATCTCATCACTTATTTTACTTTTCTGAAGCTCAGATTCCTTATATTTGAAATGAAAATAACATCAAGCTGTCATAAGGTTAAGATTAAATGAGATACACAAAGCACCTGATTCTATGTATGCTCTAAATATTTGTTAAATGAATGAATGTTTCTCCTACCCAAAATACCCCCTCTCCCATATTTTCACCCACTTAACTTCTACTTGTCCTTGGAAACTAGATTGCAGCCATCCTTAATTTCCCCAGAATCATTTGTGTCTCACTTATCACACAATCTATACTTACTAAGTCCTTAGCATCCAAATTATGTCCTTGATGTCCAAGTTATATTTTGGTAAATTCCTTAAGCATCATGTTTTATTTGATTTTATATCTGTAGCAATTAGTGTGGTTCCTGACAAATAGGAACCACAATTCCATTCACTTTTTCAAAAATGTTGAATATTTTATACACAGATAATAACCAAAGGCCTTGTACCATAAGCTTTGCTAATTTTAGGCTAAGTAAGTGCAATGTTCAAATATATTTTAAGAAGAAAAAACAAAGAAAACAAATACCAACAGCAGGTTTTTCAACAATAAAAATGTTAATTCTGTTTGGGTCACACATATTGCCCATAAGAAAAATGGGCATTATAAATACAGCCTCTCTATATAAAAATAATAGTTCATCCATACTAAGCATTTAAGCTGTGCCAGTTACTGTGTAAGTAATTTACAGTATGTAGATTTATTCCAATCTACATAACTCTCTGTGGGTTAAGTTCTATTATCCGTCTTATTTTACCAGATAGGAGATATCGTGAGGTAATTGAGCACAGGAGAAATTAGGTAACCCCACAAATAGTGAAGAGTGGTGTCAGGGTTTCAGCCCAGGCTTCCTGATTCTGGAGCCTCTACTCTTAACCACAGTGTACTCAGACTTCTTAGCAGTAACGGATGCCTCAAAGGCGCTGAATGTAGTACTCTGACCCATCATGAGTGAGCTTGAGTGGGAAATATTATGTATGGACCAAATGCACATTTTCCCATAATCTAATTGTGAAGACACCAAACTATGAAAGGTTCTATCTGCAAACTGTCTCCTTAAAGACAAGTATATGCACATCATTGATACTACACAGGGTTTTCTTCCACTTGCTTTCACTAAAGTATTCTTATCCTCCGAACAGCATTTTTTATATATATATTTTTTTTTTTTTAAATAAAACCTTGGCTTTAACAATAACACAAGAATTTTTTTCCATTATGACTTGAAAACCTAAATGCTTAAATATTAAGCCACCATCATCAGCGCTGGGGGGCAGGGGAAGGCCACATTTATAATTTTGAGGTAAGGAGATCCAAACGAGACATTCCTCAAGCCACTTAGGAGTCCCAGGTGTGCAGAACTGCTAAGTTATCAATCACGTATGAAAACCTCTAGATCAGTGTGGGTCAATCATTGCTAAAGCTCGCAGGGGCCGCCTTGAGGACTCCCAACTGGCAATCCATAAAGTGTACAGAATTTAGGGGGGAAATCCAATTTCATAGAAAATGGAGGAGGTGGGCACTGGGCACACAGATAACTCTTTAACTGGCATAACTGGGGTTTTTGTGGCCAGCCTTTGAAAATTTCTCGGTCTGTAATTAATGTCGTAATAAAAGCCACAGTGCTTTTACTGGAATATGAGAACTTCGCCTTATTAATAGACAGACATTTCTATGATGGGCATTTTGGTTCCTTGTATTTAAAAAACCAGCTACATATCCACTCATGGAAAAAAATGCAATAAAGGGGCGACAGCAAGCACGTGTATGCAGTTCCAAATCTTCCAAGCCGAATAGGGTGTATGAAGTATCACTTAAAAACATTCATTACCGTCGGTGTGATGGGTGGTGACGGCCAGAGTGTGGATGTCGTTAATGGTGACCGCGAGACGCTGAGCGGTTGGAGCCCTACTACACACCTACAGCCGGCTGACAGACTACCACACCGGACATCAGGTGACCGGACACTCGCAAAATGGCGGATGCACGTCTATCAGCCCTGTGAGCACGATCCAGCGGAAGAACTTCACGTCACCAGGGCAACGACGCTCTTGCGCAGAGGGGCACGGCCCGGGTGAAAGTTCAGGGCTGACGCTGCGATGCTTGTCTCCGCCGCTGATGCCGCTCCCAGGCCCAGGGCGGAGCCAGAGCAGGAGGGACTCCCACGGCCCCTCGCCCGGCGAGCGCTGCGGCAGACCAAGAGCTAACGAAGCGCGCCACTTAGCCCGCTCCTCCCGGCCTGGCGGCCGTAGAGCAGGGCCCGCCTTAGGAGCGAGCGCAGGCCAGGGGGCGGGGCGAGCGGGGCGCGCGGCCCCAACCCTGAGCGCGCGCGTACTCCTCTGCTGTGGGTGGCGCCAGCCGGAGTTGACGTTAGCCATGGCAACCTGGAGCGGGCCTGTGAGGGACCGCGGTGAGCTAGTTCGACCGCCGCAGCTTCTCTGCCTTCACGTTCTGGTCGCAGCCAGCCTCCCAGCGGGAGGGCCCAACCCGGGTTTACCTGCAAAAATGCAGTCCCCGGGATGCCTTCGCGTCTCCTCTTCCCTCGGATGACTTGAGGTATGTTTCGATCCCAGACGCCCCTTGGGGACGTCTTCAGCGCCTTAATTTCCAAGCCTGTGCATAGCCACGTCGTGCTTGGAGCTTTCATTGCCACAAGAAACGAATTTTTTGTTCTTTCTCATAAAACCTTTAAGTGCGATGATTGCATTTTTTTAAGACGTAAAGTGAACTCAGTCGTTAGAGGTAGCAATCCAATGTGATTTTAACTTTCCTTCGAAAGACTACTTTAGCCTGTTGAGTGTAGCATTTGGTTTCTAAGAGACCCTTACGAAATGGAAAATACTCCTTTGACCCTTGATTAAGACATAGCCATGTTACCCTAATAAAATTATCAGCTGTGTCCTTAGATAGCACTGCACTTTCTCGCCTTATCTCCAACTAAACCCCTTTGCCTCAAATTATTCAACGCATGTCCCCCCCCGCCCCCCAACATGAATTGCGCCTGCCCCACTGATCTACACTCTCTCTCCACAATCCCTTGTCAAGGACCAGAATTTGCTTCAATAAAGTCTAGCCAATCGTAAGTTATTTGTCTTGCCTCCGAATTGATTATCTGCTCTGTAACCATCATTTTTCATTTACTTTTTCACTGTTATTAGGTGTTTGTTTTCTTCATTAAATCATTCCTGCAATTAGGGCAAAACCGTCCTGACTGTAATGATATCCACTGCCATTCACGCCAAATCCCCAAATCTTTATTGTAGCATTCAGTTCAGATATTGCCGTTTTAGTAATTTAACTGTTGGAACACCTGTTGGCTACTCCTAAGTTTCGTACTTAAGTAGCTGCCTACTAGTTACTAACTGCCACGGAAAATACCAGTTAGGGAAGCTTTTCCTTTCTAAGAGCTTTGTTAAAGTATAATTCACATTCCATACAATTCATCCATTTAAAGTATACAATTCATTGGTTTTTAGTATATTCACAGAATTGTGCAACCATTACTACAGCCAATTTTAAAACGTTTTCATCACCCCAGAAAGAAACCCTAAACCTTTTAGCTGTTACCCTCCCTTCATTATCTCTAGCCCCATCAGCCCTAAGCAACCACTGGTCTATTTTATGTCCCTATAGATTTGTTTATTCTGGACATTTTGTATGAATGGAATTATACAATGTGGCCTTTTGTGACTGGCTTCTTTCACTAGCATAATGTTTTCAAGGTTCATCTATGTGGTATATATCAGTATTCGTTCTTGTTTATAGCCTAATATTTCATTATGTGGATATACCACATTTTATTTATCCATCTATTGATGGACATTTGAGTTGTTTACATTTTTGACTATTAATAATTCTGCTGTGACATTCATGTACAAATTCTTGTGTAGACATATATTTCTGTTTCTCTTGGGTGTATACCTAAGAGTGGAATTGCTGGGTCATTTGGTAACTCTAGGTTTATTTAGCCATTTGAGGAACTGCCAGAGTGTTTTCCAAAGCAGCTGTACCATTTTACATTCCCACCAGATGTGTTGGAGGGTTCTAATTTCTCCACAACCCCACCAGTGCTTTTTATTGTCTGTCTTTTTTATTTTAGCCAGTCAAGGGGGATTGAAATGATATCTCATTGTGGTTTTGATTTGTGTTTCCCTAATGAGTAATGATGTTGAGTATCATTTCTGGTGCCTATTGGCCACTTGT
>NW_012150840.1:1347173-1347727 GCF_000956105.1 Propithecus coquereli
CCACTGCCATTCACGCCAAATCCCCAAATCTTTATTGTAGCATTCAGTTCAGATATTGCCGTTTTAGTAATTTAACTGTTGGAACACCTGTTGGCAGTATGTAGATTTATTCCAATCTACATAACTCTCTGTGGGTTAAGTTCTATTATCTGTCTTATTTTACCAGATAGGAGATATCGTGAGGTAACTGAGCACAGGAGAAATTAGGTAACCCCACAAATAGTGAAGAGTGGTGTCAGGGTTTCAGCCCAGGCTTCCTGATTCTGGAGCCTCTACTCTTAACCACAGTGTACTCAGACTTCTTAGCAGTAACGGATGCCTCAAAGGCGCTGAATGTAGTACTCTGACCCATCATGAGTGAGCTTGAGTGGGAAATATTATGTATGGACCAAATGCACATTTTCCCATAATCTAATTGTGAAGACACCAAACTATGAAAGGTTCTATCTGCAAACTGTCTCCTTAAAGACAAGTATATGCACATCATTGATACTACACAGGGTTTTCTTCCACTTGCTTTCACTAAAGTATTCTTATCCTCCGAACAGCATTTT
>NW_012150840.1:1350837-1372376 GCF_000956105.1 Propithecus coquereli
TCTCATTTTGTAGATTCCTCTCAGACCCATCTTTTCCTGAAGACCCTTTTCTCTCAAATTATCCTTCTAGTTGTCTAGCCTTGAAATAAAATTCCCTTTCATTTGGCAATAGCTTGGTATGATTCGAAAACTCATTGTGCCAGCAATTGACATTGTATCTTAGTTAAATCACTTAATATCACTGTTTCTCAATCTTTTCTGTAAAATAATTGATTTATTTCTGGTAATTCTTGTGAGTTACAGATTTCATTCACCTGATACTTGATTTTGAAAGAAACACTTGTCAACTCAATTGAGTTTATAGTGGGAAAGGTGTGTATGGAAATGGTAGGTTGGATTAGAAACAGAACTATTGGCTGGCCCTATGGTACATTTATAATGCTTTGATGTGATCTTCTGATATTTCCTACCATTTTACTTTTCCATGAGTGTTAAAATGCTATCAATTCATATTCTGGTGTTGAACCAACAATTCATCATTTCACTTGTGAGACATTGCCAATACCTGTAATATAGATCCTTTGAGCTATCTAGACATACTTCCCAACCAATAGTTTTCTCTACAAACCAATTCCTGTGAACTTGAATAAATATCATTTTGTAGATCCAAAAAGATGTTAATGTACTTGTTCCTTCTTTTTAAGATTTTCTTTTCAGGTAACTTGGGTAGATTTTCCTTTCATCGGTGGTAAGAGGAGGATGCTTACCACATAATTTGTAAATCAAAGCATAAAATATGTATTTTATGTGTAAACATCAAATGTTTTTCAAAAGGCTCAAGAATTATAGCTGTTTGTTCATGGCATGGCATTCAGTTAAGATTCCATAGAAATTTTCAAAAGTATAGTGGTAGCTATATTTGCATCTCTGGATTTCTACTGGTACCCTCAATAGTTAGCACTTGGCTATCAAAAAATTCACGTGGCATACTTTTTAGACCTGCTCTGGTAGAAACAGGTAGTTTTTATCCAGAGCAACACACACTTAAGTTGTTTCATATCATGCTTTTTGAATACTTAGATTGTAGGCTAGTTCGTTTGTTTCTTTGTTTCTTTCTTTATTTTTAGAGACAAGGTCTTGCTCTGTTGCCCAGGCTGAAGTGCAGTGGCATCATCATAGCTCACTGTAACCTCAAATTCTTGGCTCAAGTGAGCCTCCTGCCTCAGCCTCTGTAGTAGCTAGGACTACAGGGATGTGCCACCAGGCCTGATTTTTTTTTTCTTTTTTTTTTTGGAAACAGGCTCTTGTTATATTGCCCAGGCAAAACTCCTGGCCTTAAGTGATCCTCCCACCTTGGCCTCCCAAAGTGTAGGGATTACGGGTGTGAGCCACTGTGCCCAGCCTCATTTTAAAACATAAGCAGGAATTAGTTTTTCTTGACAAGTTTAATTGTGTTTAATAATTTTAGGTTATTTATAAATTAACTTTCTGTTTTCCTGCTTATTTTCTCAATGATGAGAATTAAAAGAATTCCAGAGTTGCTTCTAACAAAAACAGTTATTTGAGGGGAAAATGATCTTTACTCTACTGGATTGTTACCTCCTTTGGGTCAGAGAGCAGCCTTATTACCATCATCTAGCACATTGTTGGTACCCAAAAGTTATTAAAAACTTCAAATTGGTGGAAAGTACTAATTTATCATTTACCTATTTCTCTATAAAAGGAAGGGGGTAACACATTTGGCCTATATTAACAGATATCAAAATGTAATCTTTAATCTTCACTAGCATCTTTCAATAGTGCTTTAAGAACAAGGTAACAGAAAATAAAAAGATTGTAACATATCTCAAAGAGTTAATGCCTTTCACATAAAAAATTCTTCTAAATTAATAAGAAAAATGATCACTTGATGTAGTTTGGATGTTTACCCCTCCGAATCTCATGTTGAAATTCAATCTCCAATGTTGGAGGTGGAACCAAGTGTAAGGTGTTTGAGTCTTGAGGACATATCCCTCATAAACAGCTTGGTGCCCTCCCTGAGGTAATGAGTTAATTCTTACTCTATTTGTTCACACCAGAGGTGGTTGTTTAAAAAGATCCTGGCATTCCCTCCTCTCTCTTGCTCCTTCTTTGGCCATGTGACGCATCTGCTTCACCTTTGCCTTCTACCTTGAATCCCTTACCAGAAGCAGATCCTGATGCCATGCTTCCTGTACAGTTCACAGAAATGGGAACCAAATAAACCCCTTTTCTTTATAAATTACCAGTCTCAGGTATTATAGCAATGCAAACAGATGCTGATGCCATGCTTCCTGTACAGTTTGCAGAACTGGGAACCAAGTAAACTCCTTTTCTTTATAAATTGTCAGTCCTCAGGTATTACTTATAGCAACGCAAAAACAGACTAACACAACACTCCAATAGAAAAATAGGCAAAGAACATGAAGAGGCAACTTACAAAAAACTAAAAACAGTATTTGTCCACACACACAAAGACATACACATACATGTAAAGAATATTATCAGACCATATTCATGATATAATAACAGGATTCTATAAAAAGGAACATCAGAGATTAAAAAAGTTCTTAGAAATTAAAAATATGAGAGCAAAAATTTGATGAATTTTGACAAATATATTAGGTGATTAGATCTGAAATGTCCAATTTTGAATCAAAGGTTTAGTTTATTATATCTCAAACAAGAAGCAGTACAATTAATCAAAGTATGTGCCAAAACTGTCAACACAGTTTTGCCATCTTAACAGTAGCTTCCTTATGCCAGCAGCGAAGAAGCCTGGCAAGGGAGTAGCAATGAAATCACAAAAGGCCTTTTTCATAGCTTGTTGAGAATTGAATATTTTTCCTTGCAAGAAGTGAGCCAAAGCCTGGAAGAAGTGGTAATCAAGTTGGTGCAAGGTCCCATGAATACAGTGGATGACAGAGAGTTTCCAAGTCCAGCCTTTGTAGTTTGAGCAGCATCGTTTGTTGAGACATGTGGTCTTGCAAGAGGATTGGCCTGTCTCTGTTGACCAATCTTGGCTGCTTAATCACAGGCATCCTCATCATTTCATCCAATTGGTTGCAGTAGGCATCTGCTGTAATCGATTGACCAGATAGCTGTAGTGGATAATAGCAGCACTGGACCACCCAACAGACACTATTAGCTTTTTTTGATGAATAGTTGGTTTTGGACTATGTTTCGGCACTTCATCTTTTTCCAGCCATCATGCTGAATGCTTGCAATTGTCAACCAGAATCCATTTTTCATCACACGTAACGATGTGGTGTAGAAATGTTCGCCTTTATGTCGTGACAGCAGAGAAAAGCAAGCTTCAAGGTGATTTCTCTTCTGAGGCTCATTTAATTCATGCAGTACCCACCTATCCAGCTTCTTTACCTTGCTCATTTGTTTCAAATGGTCCAATATTATTGGAATACTAATGTCAAACCTTGCTCCTAATTCACATATAGGTTGAGATGGATTGGCTTCCACTACAGCTTTCAGCTCATCATTATCCACCGTGGTCTCAGGTCACCCACATGGCTCATTTTCAAGATTAAAATCACCAGAATAGAACTTCTCAAACCGTCAATGTACTGTGTGTTCATTAGCCACATCATTCCCACTTCATTGATATTTCAAGCTGTCTGTGCTGCATTGGTTCCACAATGGAACTCACATTCCAAAATAACACAAATTTTTGATTTATTCATGCTTTCACAAAAATTGCTCTAAAAATAACTTGAAAGATGATCACAAGCCAAACATGCATTAGAAAGAATGAGGATGTACCTTTACAATAAAAAAAAAACCCAAGAAGTGTCAAAGTGAAATGTCAGCAATATCAACTGTCAAACTTAAGGAAATCAGACATTCCACACTTAATAACCTAATATTGGAAGATAGTAAGTCTCCCAAAAGTACAACAAAAATAAAATTGAGGCAAATAACGTCAGTGCAGAAACACTCAATAAATGTGCATGGGTTCAGTATCACCTCACCTGTTAGGATGGCTATTACCAAAAAATAAGTTTTGGCAAGGATATGGAGAAATTGAAACCCTTGTGTGCTGTGGGTGGGAATACAAAATGGTATGCCTGCTATGCAAAACAATATGGAGGTTCTTCAAAAAAATAAAAAGAACTACCATATGATCCAGCAATCCTACTTGTGGGTATTTATCCAAAAGAATTGAAATCAGGATTTCGAAGCAATATTTGCGCCCCCCCCACCGTGTTCATTGCAACGTTATTCACTATAGCCAAGATGTGGGAACAGCCTAAGTATCCATCAACAGATGAGTGGTTAAAGAAAACGTGGCATATACATACAACAGAATATTATTCAGCATTAAAAAAGGAAATCCTGCCATATGTGACAACATAGATGAACCTTGAAGACATTGTGGTAAGTGAAGTAAGCCAGTCACAGAAGGACAAATACTATTTAACACATTGACTGCCACACTAGAAAAAAAAATTTTTTTCCCTGGGGCCACACTGTTTTATTACAAAAATAGAATAAAAACTTCGAAAACAAAATAATCATTTCTAATTTAATGAAAAATTTGTTATTTTTTATTGTTTTCTGTGTGTGAGTTATATGCAACTTGAAAAATAGTTCATAAGTGTAAAGGTAAAGAGATTTGTGAGTTACATATGCTTCACGAAGCCCCGGGCTCAAAACTAGCGTACGTTAAATACAACTCACGTGGCAGTTAATGTGTTAATACCTGATTTCACTTATGTGAGGTAGCTAAAATAGTCAAACTCACAGACACAGAAAGTAGAATGGTAATGGTTAGGGGTTGGGGCAATGGGAATTTGCTATTCAATGGGTATAAAGTTTTAGTTAAAGAAGACTAATAAGTTCTAGAGATATGCTGTACAACATTGTGCCTATAGTTTACAAGTATTATACACTTAAAATTTATTGAGGGTAGCTCTCATATTATTGTTCCTACCACAATAAAAAATAAAATCCAATAGAACAGAAAAAAGGAAAGATTCAATGAATGAAATCAGTCAATAAAAATAATGTGATAGATTTTTTTTAAAAAAAAGTAATATTTACTAAATAAAGATTAGACCATTGTTAAAGCTTCTATTTCCAGGATTTTTTGTTTTTGTTGAACTTGGAGAACTATATATTTAACATAATCTTAAAAAATTTGCCACTTTTTGTTATTTCTTTGTTTTAAGGAATTTTTAGTCTGGTGTCATGTATGATTGCTGAGTTAAAAGTTTTGGGAACTAAGAATTCCCTTCCAGTAGATTGCCAAATTGATCTCTGTTTCTTATCCTTCTGAGTAATGCGTAAGAAATATCACTCAGATTCCAAATAAAGCAACATTTCTGTGGTTATTTTATTGGTCCAGTTTCAGAGTAGCATATGAAGAAAGCATATGATCTAAATCGGTGTTGTGATGCCATCTTTATCCCTTATGTTTTCTTTTCACAGCTTTTTTTTTTTTTTCCTAAGTCTTGAGCCATTTTTCATTTGAACATGTCAGTAGCAGCCATATATATGCATCAGCCCTTCTGGGAATTAACAGTCTTTCACAATTGTATGCCAAATTCTCACTGAGGGAGTAAGTTTTCGTTATTCTGATTTTATTTTCTATGCTAGTAATTCAGGTTAGCATGTAGAAGATTTCTCTGTGTACATGTAACTGTTGCCTCCAACAAAGAAAATATTTTTAAATTCTTAAATATTTTTAAATATTCGAGGATCTGCAATTAAAATTAAAAGTCAAATGGTACCAGTTTATCATAATTTTTGTCTTTATAGTTCCTTAATGAATTGCTAGTATCCATTATGTAATCCTCTTTTATCCTTAAAAAAAAATCAGAGAAAAACACCCATACTTTAAATCAGCCTTTAAGTCTGATATAGTTGCTACCTGTCAGATTTCCCTCATAATTTTTTTCTTGTGTACCTTTTTTCATGACATTTCTCCTTGACTAGTAAACCCTTTCATTTCTCCTTGGCTGAGCTCAATCCTTAAGGTCTTGATGGAAGCCCAGACCAATATTTCTCAACATAGTTTTCATAAAACACTAGTTACATAATGTGTTATTAGATTTCAAGGGAAAAATGGGTTCCATGGTCAAATAAGTTCAGAAAACTCAAATGATACATTTTAATCAGGTTTGCAGTAGTGTTTTTTAATTTCAAAGATGTTTCAGAGTCTTTAGTTTGCTAATATCCATTGTGAATCTTCAAGACAACAGTCCAGTGTATAATTTCTCAAACTTCTTTGAACATAGACCCCTTTTCAAGAAATATTTTACAGAATAAATAATCCTGTATCCTTCAGCCTTTTTAAAATATCCCATTAAAATAACTGAAATTAACATCCCAGTGTCCTCTCCCGTGTTTCTTAACCTTCTTGAAGGAACATATATTCTCTTTGTACTTCTTGGTCTGCTCTCACTTAATGCTTGATTGCCCCTGTCTTATTTTGTCTCCTGTGCCTGCTCTTCTACCTCTGCCCTTCTCTAAGCTGCCTCCACCTTTCCTGATGATGAAGGAGATTAAAGCATAGGATAAGACCAGGAACAAATTAAAATTGGACTTCTGACATCTTAAAATTATGCAGCCCTTTCCTTCTCCACAAAAGAAACCTGGTCATAATTTTCCCTGAGGCTCATCTCTGTTCCTGTGTTACTTTGGGATATACTGCTCTAGCCCAGATCTTCCCTGAGCCAATAATACTATCAATAGATACCATTATTTATTCCATAATAAAAATAAATGAAGATACTTTCCAAACATTTTAAAACTGAATAAACGGTTTATGGGCTTACTGTTTTGAGTGCAGCAGAGTACACTGCAAGAAGTTTTCAAAAATGGTAAATACTCCCAGCTTCCCTTTAAAACAGCAATATACCATGTTCTCCAACTTTAATCATTTTATTTAAGCTATGTCATTAATGTATTGCATGCATCTCCATGCCAAGGTATTTTACTAAATATGAGTAATAGAGAATGTCAAGATTTGGCCCCTACTCACAAATAACTTAGTAGAGAAGAGAAATAAATATGATAACATGTAAAGAGGCAAACAATACAAGAAGTTACTACAAGAAATGCCCTATGTTAATACATATTACACAGTGAGTACAGGTTGAGTATCCTTTATCCAAAATGCTTGGGACCAGAAGTGTTTTGGATTTTGGATTTTTTTGGATTTTGGAATATTGGCATTATACCAGTTGAGCATCCCAAATCCAAAATCTGAAATGCCCCAATAAGCATCTCCTTTAAATGTCATGTCGGCACTCAAAAAGTTTCAAATTTTGGAGCATTTCGAATTTCAGATTTTCGGATTTGGGATGCTTAACCTGTAGTATACAGAACAAGCAATGTTTTTGCTATACAGAGAGAAAAGAGATTCAGCTAGGCCAAATTGCACTGCAAAATTTTCAGAAATGGTTAGACTGAGTCTTGAAAGTTGACTAAAATTACCAATTAGGGAAGGGAAGAGATGATATCCTAGGCAAAGGAGAGGACATGAGCAGAGGCACCCAGGAGGAAAAGCACAGAATGTATTTACAGGGCATGAGGTTAAGAGTTCTGGAGGGTATCTGGTAATGTGAAGAGGTGTCAAATGTTATATATAAAGTACACAGATCTCAGTATCCTTTCTGAAACTTTTTACACGTATATAAACTATACACAATCATCTATACATGGATGTATGTACTCTTTTGATACAAATGGAATCAACAGTGTGTTTTTTACTTTTCAGTATATTGTGGGTATCTTTCCATGTTTCTACAATAATACATCTTCAGAATATTCCACTGTTTGGCATATGATCACAGAGTGTTTCACTAAATAGATGAGAACATTCAAACTTTACAAAACTTTACAAAATGCTCAGAAGTACTAAAAGGGGCCAGGCATGGCGGCTCAGGCCTGTAATCCTAGCACTCTGGGAGGCCGAGGCGGGTGGATCGTTTGAGCTCAGGAGTTCAAGACCAGCCTGAGCAAGAGCAAGAGCAAGACCCCGTCTCTACTAAAAATAGAAAGAAATTAGCCAGACAACTAAAAATATATAGAAAAAAATTAACTGGGCATGGTGGTGCATGCCTGTAGTCCCAGCTACTCAGGAGGCTGAGGCAGAAGGATTGCTTGAGCCCAGGAGTTTGAGGTTGTGAGCTAGGCTGATGCCATGGCACTCTAGCCCAGGCAACGGAGCGAGACTCTGTCTCAAAAAAAAAAAAAAAAAAAAAAAAAGAAGAAGTACTAAAAGGGAAATGAATATGGATAGTAACATGCAGCTAGATAATCTGGTTTATAGGGTGTCTTCACTTTCTGGCTTCCTTTCCCAGTGAGCCACCCTACCTTGTTTTTGACTTGCCTCAATGGAGTAGGAGCAGTCAGCTTTTACTTGACTCCCTGGGGAAATTTTAGGTACATCCAGACTTCAAAACCCAGGCCAGCCAGCCAAGTTCATTTTCCTGACTGATGGCATCTTCCGTAGATAATTGACATCAGAATACTTAACCCCACCCACAGCAGTGTGACCTTACTTATATAAGAAAGTGATATCAGAATACAGTACAATGGGCCCGGCATCAATGTAGGAGATAAGCTCATACAGAGGGGAGGGAGGCAGTCTTTTCATTCCCTGAGATTGAACCATGGACCACTAAGGTTTTATTTGGCCCTTTGGCTCTGTTATTTTAAAAATGAGTACAGTTGTCCCTTGGTACCTGGGGGGCATAAGTTCCAGGACCTCTCTTAGATATCAAAATCCAAGGATGCTCAAGTCCCTGATATGAAACGATGTAGTATTTGCATATAACCTATGCATATCCTCTCATATAATTTAAATCATCTCTAAATTACCGTTGATACCTGATACAATGTAAATAGTTGTTATGCTATATTGCTTAGGGAAGAATGACAAGGGGAAAACGTCTGTACATGTTCAGTACAGATGCAATTTTTTTTCTGAATATTTTCAATCCGCAAAGTTGGTCGAATCAATGGATACAAAACCCACAGGTAAGTATGGCCAACAGCACTTGCAGGCTGTCATGTGAGTAAAAGCTGTGATTTGCTCTATGCAGCACTAAGACCATGACTGGAAGATATAAGAAGATAGATGTTTACAATTTAAAGAACTTCCTAATAGTATAACAAAAAGGTGCTCTAAGGTACTAATTCTTAAAGATGACCTCCAAACCTTTCATGATGCCCCAAATCTCTCTCCAGAGTTGATATTGGTTAGGTAGAACTGACTTATGGAAAGACTATTTTAAACTGACTGGAAGAAAGGCTATTTTAAGATGGTTTGAAATTTAATTTTTCTTCTCTAGCCTAACATAAGATCCACTGAGGCAATACTTTGCTGGCTGATCTTATGTCAAGCAACTGTTTTTCAGAGTAAGCTGTAGAGTATAAGGAAAAGTTAAACTGAAGAGAACCTGTGTTATTTGATGCTTAGATTTTTGTAGCCCTTGAATGAAAATAAACTAAAGCATGTATAGATCCTATTATTATTTCATGCTTCCCCAGTTCTGGTAGATTCTTGAAACTAACAACAGAGAGACTAAAAAATGAATAATGCTTGCCCATGGTAACATAGCTGATAATAATAAGCATCTACTGTGGCATGTAAAGTGTTTTAATTTCTAGTTCATTGTTCTTCCTACCATATGTTGAGCTGCCATATGGATTTTTGTTGAAATGCTGCTTATTTTAGCAGGATTTGATTTTTAAATTATTGGAAAATCCTGAATTTACTGTAATTATTAAGTGATATGAATAACACTTAGTATTTCTATTTTCCACTTGTATTTCCATTTCAATTCAAGGGAATTATAGAACATATTCTTATTTTATATAATGGGGATTGGCAAACTATGGCCCATAGGCTAAATATGGCTCACAGCCTATTTGGATAAATACTATAAAAATTTTACTAGAACACAACCACTAACATCCATTTATATATTGTGTTGTTTATGGCTGGCTGCTTTTGTGCTACAACAGCACAGTTGAGTAGTTGTAACAGAATATGCTCCACAAAGCTTAAAAGTAAAGACTATCTAGCCCTGTACAGAAAAAGTTTACTGACCCTTATAATAGAGAAAAAAAATTTAAAAACAAACAACAGAAACTCACTGGGAAATGACCAGTTAAACTACTGGCAGATTTGAGTTCAAAGCTTTTTGAACTTTCCTTTGATCTCAAAATTCTAAAATGCGAGTTAATGTCTAATGCCAAATTATTACATTCTAGATAATTCAGTAAAGAATATGATTTAAAAAAATAAAAAATTACATTTTATTTTGCTTAAAAAAACCAACAACTAGGCCAGGTGCAGTGGCTCACGCCTGTAATCCTAGCACTCTGGGAGGCCAAGGTGGGAGGATCGCTTGAGGTCAGGAGTTCCAGACCAGCCTGAGCAAGAGCGAGACCCCATCTCTACTAAAAATAGATAGAAAAAAAAATTAGCTGGGCAACTAAAAATAGAAACCAAAAATTAGCCAGGCGTGGTGGCAAGCACCTGTAGTCTCAGCTACTCAGGAGGCTAAGGCAGGAGGATCACTTGAGCCTAGGAGTTTGAGGTTGCTGTGAGCTAGGCTGATGCCACGGCACTCTAACCTGGGCAACAGAGCGAGACTCTGTCTCAAAAAAAAAAAAAAAAAAACCCAACAACTTAGTGCCAACTGTATGTCAGGCAATGGGAAGTAAAGTCTGAGAAGTGAAGTTATAAATCCTGCCCTTGAAGGAACTAAGGAGATTAAATAGAAATGTGTTTCCCCCCTCCCCAGGTTTTAAGTATGACATTTTCAGATAGTAACTTCTTTTCTTTTTCTTAGAGACTGCTGTATTACAGAAAAGGATGTGACTTTCAGAATAATCCTGAGTGTGAAGGATGAGTCCAGATGTGCCTCTGCTGAACGATTACAAACAGGACTTCTTTCTGAAGCGCTTTCCACAGACTGTTCTTGGAGGCCCTCGACTCAAATTAGGCTATTGTGCCCCTCCTTACATATATGTTAATCAGATTATCCTTTTTCTAATGCCATGGGTTTTGGGTGGAATAGGAACACTTTTATACCAATTGGGCATCCTGAAAGACTATTATACAGCAGCATTATCAGGTGGATTAATGCTTTTCACTGCGTTTGTCATCCAGTTCACAAGTTTATATGCCAGAAACAAATCGGTGACAGTACAAAGAATACTAACCACAGATATCTTAGCAGAGGAAGATGAGTATGAATTTACAAGTTGTGCTGGTGCTGAGACTGTCAAATTTCTAATTCCTGGGAAGAAATATATAGTCAATACAGTTTTTCATTCTGTTCTTGCTGGATTAGTATGTGGTCTTGGAACGTTGTATCTGCTCCCAGATAGAATAACCTTGCTGTATGGCAGTACAGGAGGCACTGCTCTACTATTTTTCTTTGGATGGATGACGTTATGTATAGGAGAATATTCATTAATTGTAAATACAGCTACAGAGACTGCGACTTTCCAAACCCAGGATACTTACGAAATCACTCCTCTTATGAGGCCTCTTTATATTTTTTTCTTCATTTCTGTGGATCTTGCTCACAGGTAAAAATCTACCAAATCCTTTATAACTTGCTTTGTTTTTAAGTATACATGGTAGAATTCTGCTTAGTATTAAAAATAAATAAGTCTGTGATTAAAAATCATCAAGACCAAACCATTGGGTGATAAGTTGTTTTGATGATTAATCTTTTAGGACTGATTTCTATAAAACATTCATACTAAAGCAGTAGTTAAATCTTATAGAACAGTAAAAAAAAAACAAAAAACCACCCTTTTTAAGATAAATTTAATAAACACTTTTTCAATCCTGAGTTTCACTTTAAATAAGAAGCTTTGAATCTGTAAGTTAGCTTGGCTGAAACCTTTATAAAGAAGTGGAACTTTCCTGTGGGGGAGAAAATTAAGAATTTAAAATTTATGCACATAAATATGTCCAGATTAAGTGAATTAAAGATGAATAGAAAATTTGTTTCTAATTTTTTGATAGCAACAATATTAGAAGGAATATTGATGTTTTTAACCAATTTGTTACAGAAGAAAAATAGAAAGTAGTTTTAACAAACATAATCGTTTACCAAAATGTTTGATAAGACCTTTTGCTTGCTTTTTCTAAATCTGATTTTTATTTCTCAGTTGGTATAGATTGCAGCTTTTTCTTTCCCAGGTTAGTGTCCAGGTAGAAATGTAAAAGCATGTTATGGACTGAATGTTTGTATCTCCTCAAAATTCACACATTGAAGTCCTAAACACCAATATGATGGTATTTGGAATTGGGACCTTTGAAAGATACTTAGGTCATGAAGGTTGGGCCCTGGTGTGATGGCATTGGGGCCTTATAAGAAGAGAAACCAGAGAGCTCGATCTCTCTCTCTCTCTGTCATGTAAGGACACAGCAAGAAGGCAGCCATCTGCAAGCCAAGAAGAGAGCTCTCACCAGAACCTGACTGTACTGGCAGCCTGATCTTCAACTTCCAGCCTCCAGAACTGTGGGAAAATAAATTTCTGTTGTTCAAGCCACTCAGTCTATGGTATTTTGTTATGACAGCCCAAGCTAAGATTTTGGTACCGAGCAGTGGGGCCCCTAAAAATGTTAAAGCAGCTTTGTAACTGTTGGTAATGGGTAGCAGCTGGAAGAGTTTTGATGTACATGCCACAAGTATGGACGTCAAGGGTGATTCCAATGAAGTCTTAGATGAAAATGAGGAACATGTTATTGGAAACTGGAGGAAAGGCAGTCCTTGTTATAAAGTGTCAAAGAACCTGGCTGAACTGTGTTCTAGTGTTTTGTAGAAGGTAGAATTTCAAGTGCTGAGATTGCATATTTAATTAAGGAAATTTCAAAGCAAAGTGTTGGAGTAGCTTGATTTCTCCTGACTGCTGATAATAAAATGTGAAAGGAAAGAGATGAATTGAAGAAAGAATAGTTAAACCAAAAAAAGGAACTAGAAGATTTGGAAAATTCTCAGCCTATCCATAGCGTAAGACATGAGAAGGCATATTCTGAAGAGAACACCAAGGTTGTGGAGCCTATCACTCAATAAAGAGCTTATGGTATTATATGAGCAGAAACACTGCCGATTCGAATTGAAGGGGTTGGAGACAGGATGAAATGTAGGAAGGCTGTCAAACTTCTTGAATTTGACAGGATGGGTTGATAGAACTGTTCAGCTGCAAAGATGCACTATTCTTCAAGAAAAGGGAAAAATGATGCTGAAGGTGATTCAGAATTCATCAGAGCTACCACCTTACTTTCAACAGGCCTGGTGGCCTCCTGCCTAGAGCTGTGGGAGTGATGCTACCTGCCACCCAAGGGGCCTAGAAGGCAGAGTATGGAGCCAAAGAGAGTTATTCTCAAGCCATAAGATCTAATGGAATTTGTCTTGCTAGGTTTTGGACTTCCTTGGGACCCATCACCCTTTTCTTTTTTCCTGTTTCTACCTTTGGAGTGGAAACATCTCTCAAATACCTGTCCCACCATTGTCTTTTGGAAGCACATAACTTTTCTGTGCTTTTACAGGTTCACAGCTAGAGAGGAATTTTGATTCAGTATGGATTGTATTTAAGTCTTACCCATATCTGCTTTAGATGATACTTATGTGAGACTTCGGACTTCAGACTTTAGAGTTAATGCTGGAATGAGTTAAGACTTTGGGGGCTGTTGGGATGGAATGAGTGTGTTTTGGATGTGAAAAGGACATGAATTTGGGGGGTACTGGCCAAGGATGCAACATTGTGGACTGATTTTGTTACTCCAAAATGCTTATGTTGAAGCCCTGATCCCCAATGTGATGGTATTTGGAGATGGGGCCTTTTGAAAGTAATAATAGTTAGGTTGTGAAGGTGGGATGGATTTAGTCCCCATATGAGAGAGACACCAGAGAGCTTGCTACCTGTCTTCTCTTTCTCCCCCTCTCCTCCCTAAAACTCCCCACCATTTAAAGACACAGCAATCTATAAGTCAGGAAGTGATCCCTTACCAGAACCTGACTATACTGGCAACCTGATCTTAAACTCCAGAACTGTGGAAAAATAAATTTCTGTTGTTTAAGCCACCTAGTCTATGGTATTTTGTTATAGCAGCCCAAGCTGGCCTAACATAAAGCATTTAAAAATATTTAGTCAGTTCGTGTACTGAAACTGACCTCTTGAGTGTCTGTTTGTTATTCCTTAACTCATAATCTCTTCTAATTTTACTACATTTATAAACCAGAGGGCAATATAATGCCCATGTAGTTCTTCATCTAATCAACTATGTAAGAGGAGAATTCATCAATAAGAAATTTATTATAAATTGATTTCTTAATACTTCTACCATTGACTATAATAACTATAAAATAATGTATTACAGTTAAATGCTTGATTTTGAGAAGTTAGCAGTAAAATTGGGCTTAAATAGTATGTACACATATGATCCCTTTTAAAAGATTTAAGTTTATAAAATTATTTTCAGCATATGTATTCTTGAGTTACTATCTCACTACCATTCCTGAAATCAGACATTATATACCTGCTGTAATACATCTTTGCATTTAAAATGATGTCCTAAGTTCTTTAATTTTTAAAAAAACTGTTAATTTTTAATTTGGTTTCTGCATTGTTCATTTCGATATGAAAGTACATAAAGATTTTTTACTAAATTCTGGATTTAATATACAGTTTTAATGTTTAAATGAAAGATTTTTTTACTATGACTAAAAAAATACAAAGGCTGTTCTCATCTGTTTTTAAAGAAGATAATAACTAATTTATCCAGAAAAATTATCTCCCATTTCACTTTTAGAAAATTTTAACTTGTGATTAACAAAATAATAAAGAACTGAGGTGATCTTTATACAGTAGGTGTGATACTGCTACCAAGTGATAAATGAAGTGCCCACACTCTTCAAATTTAAATAGTTGTCAGTTATGTCAGATTGTTTCTTAATTTTGTTTCAGAGGATGTGAAAGAAATCTAAAGAGATGAAACCCACAGTGTAGTAATCTTTTCTTTCCTCATTCTTTATTCTACCCAGTACAGTTGTGAAATAATAATTTAAAGGACTGTTTCTGTGTATTTTTATCATACACACATTGCAATGCTTAGCTCAGAGATCTCAGGGATTATTTGAATGAATGCTACACATTTACATTATCTAAGCCACTATAAAAACCATCTTCTTTATGGGCCTGTGGATCTTAGTTTGGAGAATTGGAAATTTTTTTTTTCAAGAGAACAGGTCTTGCTCTGCGACCCAGGTTGGAGTACAGTGGCACGATCATAGCTCACGTTAGCCTGGAATACCTGGGCTCAAGCAAACCTCCCACCTCATCCTCCCAAGCTTGAGCCACCATGCCTGGCTGAAATATTTTTATAGTTGTTAGGTTTGAAACATAGTTTTGTTTTGTTTTGTTCCCTTAAGGGCTAAGATTTTTTTACCTTAGAATATTTCTGTTACATTAACAGAAATATTCAAATTTAAACATTTTTCCATATTAAAGAATTAACCATAATAATCCTCCATTTGGGGCTGAGTCATATACAGGAGAATAATCACAGTATTTGGTTACTTCAATTATATGTGCTTATATTTATTTATGATATCCTTGTGTATAAATACCATGCCATAGCTTATTGTTTAAGGACAAAAGAAGATTTAAGAGTAGAGTCTAATTTTGGTAAAGTGTTTCCTGAGTATACATTATTTTTACACAAATTATCTTATTCTTGAGTATGTTTGCAAGAGAAGTGTTATCTTGGGATTTAAAAAGGCTGTACAAACCAGCATGTTTCCTTGACCTTCCTGTGACTTATCATTTGTGGTTTGATTTTCTTGATTTGTGTTACTTGAGCATTTTCTTCTCAGAATGAAGTGAATGTTATTTTAAAACTATGCCACAGAATGTATTGTTCTCTATTTTAGCATCACATTGTTAACCTTGTGTTCATTAATTCTCTGCTTATAAAAATCGAAGGACATACATGATGAGGCAGAGCACATTAGCTAGCTTAGTCTTAGTTATCTGTGAGCAAACACATTATGCCATTACTGTATTATATCCATAGTTGCTACACATTTGCTCTTGGGCTATCAACATATACTTAAGTGGAGAAGTATAAGATAAAGACAACTTGCAGAGTTGTCTTTTTCCTCGACTTTGACTAGCAGCTCAGGTACTCAAGTACTATTATGCTGTAAGTACAATTATGCTATAAGATTTTAGATTTAGTTTTCCCTTTTGAAAGTTACCTTTGGAACTCCATAAGTACTCTGACTGTGTTGGTGTCTGCATATAGTGTTTGGTTAACCGTATTCAAAAAATTAGCAATATATCGATAATGTTTATCCTCCTATGCTTTCAAATTTTATTAAACTATTTGAAACCATTTAATGATGTCGTATTTAATGGGTAAGTGCTATACCAGTTATCAATTTCTCCACTCAAGATAGAGGCAATCCCTACTTTATGAGGAGATTGTATTGTACAAACTTGTGTTCTCAAATCCATACCATTGGTTATACAAAATAGAACAATATTATAAATGCCAGTTAGTTCTCAGGGTAACCCACAGAGACACAGTCATAACCTAAGTTGCTCACTTCTGATAGAAACTATACTGACTTCAAATTCTGGGACTTGGGAGTAGGACAATATAGGAGAGAGTAGGAGGAAGAGAAGAGCTTCCTGTCTTTGCTAGCTACTGATGTGTGAATGTAAGGCTTTGACTTTCCCAAAGCTACGTGCAATTTTAAATTATAAAATCTTAAACTCTAAAGAATCATTGGTAGAATTTCAGCCAATGTAGTTTAGACATTTAGGGGAAAAATATTTTTGCTCTGGCCTTGGTTGTTCAGTTTTACAAATCCCTGTATTCAATTTTCTTACTATTCAATGATGGCTTTTAATTACTTCTTCCTTTGCACATTTGAATTCACATATTCTCTAAATGCTAAGCTTGTACACAGTTGAGTATGGGTAGTTGCTGGTATAGGGGAAGGACAGTGGTCACAGTTTATATGTGTTGATCATTTATAAACAGGGACTGGGCCCTTTCTGTAAGTGTTTTTTGTTTTGGGGTGTGTGTTATTCTTTGTTGTTTTGTCTTTCTGGAAAGATCCTCTTCTATATATTATTTTGTATGATTTAAATATTTTCTTTTTTCTTATAGGTTTATGGTAAATATACCTGCTTTAGAACAAATGAATCAGATTTTACACATCTTGTTTATATTTTTACCCTTTCTGTGGGCAGTTGGGACTCTGCCCCCACCCGATGCACTTTTCTTATGGGCAATGGAACAGGTTTTAGAATTTGGCCTTGGAGGCTCATCTATGTCAACCCACCTACGGTAATTATTTAAAAGTATTGATGTAATATGTAACTTATTCTCAAAGAATGTTTTTTAAAGTAAATCTTTTTTTCTTCTTTTCCTCTGCAGGTTATTAGTAATGTTCATCATTTCTGCTGGAACAGCTATAACATCATATTTCATTCCCAGCACTGTTGGTGCAGTTCTTTTCATGACTGGACTTGGTTTCTTACTAAGTCTTAACCTAAGTGACATGAGTTTGATCTTCAAACACAGTGTGACTAGACACAGAATTGGAGCCAAATCTAAGGCTTTACCCAGTTGTTCAAAAAAACAGTTTACACAGAAGGAATGCCTTTTCTACATCATAATGTTAGTCTTGGCTCTCTTAGAAACTAGTTTGCTTCATCACTTTGCTGGTTTCTCACAGATTTCCAAAAGCAATTCTCAGGTTATTTTTGGCTATATTTTAGTGATATTACTTATAATACTGTGGATACTTAGAGAAATTCAAAGCGTGTATATCATTGGAATTTTCCGAAACCCTTTCTATCCAAGGGATGTGCATCCTGTGACTATATTCTTAGAGAAGCAAACAAGACTCATGAAGATTGGTATTGCCAGACGGATTTTGCTAACTCTAGGTAGGCAGATAAATTCTACTAAACTTGTGTTGTTAACCATATCTATGAAGTGTTCAAAAATATTAATATTATAGGATTCCAATATTTGTGTGGTATTATACTTCATACAAGTGTTTATTCTTTTGTTTTTTATTAATTTTTTTAATTACTTAAATGTGCTCATAAAAAAATCATATTTGCCAAAATAAAATATATTAGAAGGAATTACTTTGTTTTAATTAAATTTGTCTTCTTTTTTTGTTTGTTTGTTTTAGTGTCACCTTTTGCTATGATAGCATTTCTTTCATTGGACAGTTCCTTACAAGAGCTCCACTCTGTGTCTGTCTCTATTGGATTCACAAGAGCTTTTAGAATGGTAATCCTAATATGTACTTAATAGTATTTTCCTATTGCTAAGTTTATTTGTGATTTTGTTTAACAGTTTGCTTAGATTATCAAATTCTACCTAATAAAAGTGGATAATTTGTATACTGCAGGTATGGCAGAATACAGAAAATGCTTTATTGGAGATAGTCATTGTATCAGCTGTGCACTTGATCTCCAGTACAGACTTATGGTGGAACAGAAGCCTGGATATAGGAATCAGACTCTTACTGGTAAATGTGTTTTTTAGTAGATTATTGAGATATTTAACATACCATAAAATTTTATCTATTTAAAGTATACCGTTTAGTGGTATATATTCCGAGTTTTGCAACCATCACTAAAATCCAACTTTAGAACAATTTCAACATTCCCAAAAGAAACTTCTATGCCTTAATAGTCATTCCCCACTTCTACTCTCCATCCCACCTGCTACCCACTGTAGTCCCAGCAACCACTAATCTACTTTTTGCCTCTGTGTATTTGCCTATTCTGGACATTTCGAATGAATGGAATTATACAATATGTGGTCTTTTGCATCTGGCTTCCTTCATTATATGTTTTCAAGGTTCATCCATGTTGTGGCATGTATCAGTATAGTCACGCACTGGAAAATGACATCCTGGTCAATGACAGACCACATATGTTAATACAATGGTGGTTTCATGAGATAATAATGGAGATAATAAATTCTATCCCCTAGTGATGTAGCCCTCATAGCGTAATGCATTATTCATGTTTGTGGTGATGCTCACGTAAACATAACCTACTATGCTACCAGTCATATAAAAGTATAGCACATGCAATTGTTGATAGTAAATAATGCTTCATAATGATAACAAATGACTGTGTTACTGGTTTATGTATATTTTCTATACCATGCTTTTTATCGTTATTTTAAAGTATACCCCTTCTACTTATAAAGAAAAAAGTTAACTGTAAAACAGCCTCAGGCAGGTCCTTCAGGAGGTATTTCTGAAGAAGGCATTGTTATGCAGGAGATGACAACTCATAAGTGTTATTGCCCCTAAAGACCTTCCAGTGGGACAAGAAGTGGAGGTGGAAGACAGTGATATTTATGATGGTGTGTAGGCCAAGGCTACATGTGTTTGTGTCTTAGTTTTTTTAACAAAAAAATTTTTTAACAAAGTTTAAAAAGTTAAAAGAATAAAAAATTTTAAAAATAAAAAAGCTTTAAGAATAAGGACATAAACAAAATATTTTTGTACAGTTGTGCAATGTGTTTGTTTTAAGCTGAGTGTCATTACAAAAGAGTCAAAAAGTTTTAAAAACATGAAAGTTTATAAAGTAAAAAAGTTACAGTAAACTAAGATTAATTTATTATTGAAGAAAGAAAAATCATTTCTATAAATTTGGTGTAGCCTAAATGTACAGTGTTTATAAAGCCTACAGTAGTGTACGGTAATGTCCTAGGCCTTCACATTCACTCACCACTCACTCACTGACTCACCGACTCACCAAAAGCAATTTAACAGTTCTGCAAGCGCCAATCACAGTAAGTGCCCTATTCAAGTGTGCTATTTTTTATCTTTTATAATATATTTTTACTGTACCTTTTTATGTTTAGATTTGTTTTGATACATAAATACTTACCATTGTATTACAGTTGCCTACATTATTCAGTACAGTAACATGCGGTACAGGTTTGTAGCCTAGGAGCAATAGGCTATACCATATAGCCTAGGTGTGTGTAGTAGGCGATACTGTCTATATGTTTGTTTAAGTATACACTATGATATTCACACAATGATTAAATTGCCTAATGACACATTTCTCAGAACATATCCCCATTATTAAGTGATGCATGACTGTACTTGATTCTTTTTTATTGTCAAATAATATTTCATTGTATAGATACACACATTTAGTTAATTCATTCATCAACTGATAGATATATAGGTTGTTTCCATCCTTGACTATTAAGAAGCATATTGCTGTGAACATTTGTGTACACATTTAGGAATGAACATATGTTTTCATTTTCCTTGGGTCTATATTCCTAGGACTGGAATTTCTGGTCTTGTAGGAACTCCATGTTTAATGCTTCAAGGTACTGCGAAACTGTTTTCCAAAGTGGTGGCACCATTTTACATTCCTATCAGAGAATGTATGAGGATTCCAATTTCTCCACATCTTCATTAGCACTTACTATCTGATGTTTTCATTATGGCCCTACTACTGGGTGTGAGATGCTACCGCATTTTAATTTTGATTTGCATTTCTCTGCTTCCTAATGATGCATCTTTTCATGTGTTCATGGGCCATTTGTATATATATATTTTCTTTTTGATAAATGTCTATTCAAATCCTTTGCCCATTTTATTTTAGGTTATTTGTCTTTTTATTGTTGAGTTGTGAGAGTTCTTTATTCTAGATACAAGTCCCTTAACAGACATATGATATGCACAAAATTTCTCCTATTCTGTAGGTTGTCTTTCTTTTTCTTGATAGTGTCCTTTGAAACACAAAGGTTTTTAACTTTAATCAAGTTTATCTATTTTTCTTTTGTCACTTGTGTTTTTGGTATTATATCTGACAAATACTGCTTACTATGTTTTCTTCTAAAAGTTTTATAGTTTTACCTCTTATATGGGGGCCTATAATCTGGTTTTAGCTAACTTTTGTATATGATGTGAGGCAGGGTTCCAGATTTATTCTTTGGCATATAGATGTACAATTGTCCTAGCACCATTTATTGAAAAGACTCTTCACATCTGGTGACATTTCTTGGCACCCTTGCCAAAAATCAAATGACCAGAAACATTAAGGTTTATTTCTGACTATTCTGAGTTCTCTTTCATTCATCTGTGTCTATCCTTATGCCAGCGCCGCACTCTCTTGGTTACTATAACTTTGTAGTAGGTTGTGAAGTTAGGAAGTGTGAGTCCTCCAGCTTTGTCCTTCTTTTTCAAGAATGTTTTGACTCTTCTGGGACCCCTGCATTTCCATATAAGTATTAGTTTTAGCCTATCAGTTTTTGCAAAAAGGCCTCTGGGATTTTAGTAGGTAATACCTTGAATCTGAAGACCAATTTGGGGAATATTGCCATCTTAAAAATATTAGTTCCCCCAATCCATGAACACGAGATGTCTTTTCATTTATTTAGATCTTCTTTATTTCAACAGCATTTTGTATTTTTCAGTGTATAAGTCTTACACTTCCTTTATTAAATTTATTCCTAAGTATTTTATTCTTTTCAATGATATTATAAATGGAATTGTCTTTTTTTTTTTTTT